>NC_139160.1:54205244-54307270 GCF_964270905.1 Leucopleurus acutus
CGGCTGGGCCCGTGAGCCATGGCCGCTGAGCTGCGCATCCGGAGCCTGTGCTCCGCAACAGGAGAGGCCACAACAGTGAGAGGCCCGCGTACCACAAAAACAAACAACAAACAAACAAAGGGGCAAGAAAATTAACATCAGTCCTGGGGCAATACTGTAAATGTACATTGATACATGTTCCAAATTAATGCAGACCACTTCTGGGCCTCGGTGCACACAGAAATGAAAAAAATACATTCATAAAATAAATTGATGCCCACCATATAACTCATACCATGTGAACTGTTTAAGAACAGGTATTAATGGCACAACGGCTGCAATCAGGGCTGCCATGTGGTTGAATTTGTAGGAGTTTACTGTCATCTTTAAGTAACAGCCAGAGTTGTTCATCAAATGGAATATGATAGAACAACACCTGTACTGTTTGTTGTATCCTGTAGGTTTTCAAGAGTGGCACTAGTCTTTGCCATACCCCCAGCATACAATATTATTTTTTATCAACTATTTAGCCATGGGTGGGGACAATTTCAGAGGCTTCCATTTCACTTTTTACAGTACAATAGCCCTTATCTCACAAGGCAAACTGTCAGTGTGGGAGTGAGGCAAATTTCCATTACTTGTTCATTTCAAGTACAAGCATATACAAGGAGACTGGAGAAATAAACTCTTGGCGTGCCTTTGTGACAGTGGATACATTGTGAGTCAGATATGGCCAGGACTAAATTTATTCCCTGATCTCCGTATAACTCTACATAACAAGGCCATGATAATGCCTGATCATTATCACGACACAAGTTAGTGTCCATCAGTCCTTAAAATTGCGAGTATCCCCCTGTCCTCAGTGTGTCATTACCCTAGTACTGGTGATAGACTTCTTGGGAAGAGGGAATTGGGAAATGTTTACTGTATACAGTTTCTACGAATTGCATGCCCTTTCAATCCGGGAACCCAGAATATCATCCAGTTACTGGGTTTCAGGTCTGAAAACTGGTTCAGGTGTGGAAAAGAAATTAAGGATTGTGATTTTTTATTGGGTGGCTATCATCAGCCTCCAGATTGCTCTTTCTTAATTTATTCTGTTGTATAGATTAGGCTAGAATAATGTTGATTCATGTTGTCTAATAAATAGTATGATAAATATTGATTTTTACAAATTATTTGTTGAATTATTCATCTTCTTGGCAAGTGAAGATGGAACTATAGCAGTAGGAAGACATACAGTAAATGATGTCTTTTCTCTAACTCTTTCACAGCCAGGCTGTGAGGGCAAATGATTTTCCTATAAAAGTATTATTTTCAGGGTTACACAGGCTTGAATCAGGCTGGCCACTCTATCAGTAGAATACAACATGAAGCTCTGTCACTCTCAAGACTTATGTATATGTTTGGACACACAGTGAACGAACTATGGTCTGCAAATGCACATCTTAAATACATTTTATTGTTCCCCTCTCTTACATCACACATTTTACACAAATGAACTTTCATGTAAAGAAGTCAGTTCATAATAAGTGTACTTTTGTAACACATGAATTGCAACCTCCTGATAATTCACCTCTTGGGAGAGAACATGAATTTGAATAAGGGCTTACTCATTATCCCAGGTCTGACAGCTTCAAATCCTCCAAATTAACATTTGACAAACCTTCCTCTTTTTTTAAATCTATTTATTTGAGTTGCTCAAAATTAGAGAAGATAATCTTTTTGAGTCATATTTTCCCCATTTTTATGTTTACTTTTATTCTGAAATGATAGTTTATCTTAAAGTGCCTTGTAACTGTATGTAATGGGGCAATGACTGTAACCTATTTTCAATATAGGCAATGTGAGATTCAGAAAGATAAATGTATAATTTTTCTTGGAAGACCACCATAAATTTAAAGCAACTCAAAAAAATGCTTATATTCAGTTTGTTTTATTTGTTTATTGCTAAAAATACTTCATAATAATGAGGATCTCATATGTAACTTCTTTAAATTTTCTCTTATATATTTGCTTCTCAAATTAATATGAGATAAATGGGTAGCATTCTATCTTTATTTTATGACTCATTCATTTTGAGAACAAAATTGCAATAATAGCTTTTGAAGAAAATGAAAATATATTACATTAATTGTAAACAACTATTTTAAGATGTATCTCGATTTTATAAAATTGTGGGAAAAAAAAGTAATGTCTTAGATTTAAGGCTTTATAATGGTCATATCTACTGTAAAACATTTCCATGACTTAAGTAATTTAGAAGAACACATTGAGTGTCAATAATTTTAAAAGTATCCTGATATTGTTTTTTGGGGAGCTAAAGAAGAATTTGTTCTCTTTGGGGGAAGGCTCTCATATTGAATGAAACATATTTTTGGATATATGGCTTTCATAAAAAATATGATAATCTTAGCATGGATTCGTATGGATTAACAAATGCATACTGATACATAATATGTACTCTAAACAGTTTAGTTTAAAATAATATAAAGTTATGGAAATGGCTTATGATCTTTAATATATTTTTCTACTTTGATGAAAAATATATAATGAAAAATTACTAAGATCTTAGTAATTTTAAGGTTTTAGTCACTTATTTTATTAAAAATTATAACAGGTTATTAAAATAATTCATTTCATAAGATAAATCATTTGACAAATTAATACTCAATTATATATTAAAAATAAACTGTAAGATATACTGTAATATGTAAAAAAGAAAAAAGGTAAATTCATTGCTTACAGCACTGGGTCTGGCACCTACACTGGATTGATACAATGTCAGTGAAATGATCAATAATGTAACATTTAAGACAACAAACTTTACTATTTTATGGTAAGAAAATGAAATCTAAGAAACAACTTGAAATCAGAAATCTATTACTAATGGTATTAAACCCCAGCACATTAATATGCTGTCTTCAGAAAATAAGCTTGTTGAAAGACCAAATGTATTATAAAGAAATGAAAAACAGAACAAGAGGAAACAGAATATTACGTTAAAGTGTGAAAAAGTTTCCTTAAATTTAAGAAAGGATTTCCTTTATTGTAAAATTACGTTCATCAGATAATGCCATTGTGTGACACTGAAAGATCATTATTTTCAAACTTAATAATATTTGATAGTTCATATTTTACAGTTAAAAGAAAACAAATTTAAAAATAGCATACTTGGGCTACATTATTAGCTTAAGTTAATGTCATTTACAGATCACTGGGGTTTTCTGCTTCACACTACAATGGCCTCGTCCAGAGAAAAGAGGCTGACTAAATCTAATTAGCACTTGTAGATGTGATGAACCCTGGCTGCTAAAAGCTGAAATGGCATTGATTTAAACAGTAGCATGGTGTGGTGCAATGAGCAAGGGTTTGGAGTCACAGAAAAAAGGTTATATTTACAAATCTCATCGTTACCAGTTTTGTCACCATGGGAAAGTTATTTGATGTCTCAGCACCCTGTTATCTGCCTCTGTAAAATCTGCAATGCCGTTGTACATTTTACATAATGTGCCAATAGTGTAGGATAATAGTTAATACAATAAATTCTAGAATCATGCATACTTGGTTGAGATTATGCTACCACAATTTACCAGATATGTCACTGTGTGCCACTCCTCTATCTATTGGTACTTGAGGATAACAATATGTATTTTTTCTTAAGGATATTTTAAGAAGGTCAGGAAACAATGAGAACATCTTTTATCATATTGCCTAGCCCATAGTAATCACTATGAATTTTAGCTATTTTCATAGGTTGAATGCTTAAATGCTACACTGTTCTTGCCTTATAGCTATGCTCTAAAAAGGTAATCCCCCTATGTTCTATTCAAGACTTATTGCTATTCATATATTTGAAGCAGCAAATGCAGTGAAAAGTCTATACTCTTTCGAGGCGTGTGAATATTGGTTTCACCACTTACTAGATATTTGATTTAATGCAAGTAGAGTTTGCACTGATGCAAAGCTGTCTATGAAAATAACTGCCTCGGATTCAGGTAGAGGCCCTGGGGGAATGGTTTGGCAGGATACAGCAAATACTAAAATGTCTTGCACATGTCCTTGAATGCGAAGGCTGAAGAAAGCACAAGAGTAATGAAAGTAGAGAAGAGGTAAGAGCTCACATTGTCAAAAATAGCTTAATTTTACTTAACTGTAATTGTTTTTATTATTCAATTCTGGTTACTTGCATTTCTTTGACTTTTGTTGTTATTGTTGTAACTCTTGCTTTATTTGCTCTTTTATGAAAATTACAGAAAAGGGCTGACGACCATGACCATATCAGTGTTATTTGAGCTCATTATGATCTGGAATCTATACAGAAATCAAAGACTGATGGTGAGCAGTTCATTGACCAATGCAGCAGAAGCAGAGGATCATAGACAGATGTGAATTTTAAAACACTTAAGCCTGCCTTTTTCTTACCAAACATGGCATAAGATTGCAGGAAATTTCATTTGAATCTCAAAAGGAAACATACTTCTGCTGATGTATGGTTACAAAAGTGTCCAAACCAATTGTGAAATACAGTTTCCTAGTGGGTAAAATGGGAGTAATGAGAACTATCCTACCAGTTTATCCATAAAATGTAAATGCTGTGAGAGCCAGAATTTGCTGCATTTTGTTCTACAATTAGACATCCAGGAATTAACCCAAAAGTGCAAACATATATTGATTCTGAGGATTAAATCACATTGCATAATATGAACCATATGTAATACCAAGCCCATAAAAATAACTAAGCAGTGTTAGTTTAAATCTTTCATCTTGTATTTTAATATTTTATGAGTAAACAGCATTAATGTACTGTAAAAATAAATGTATGTCCATTACTTATGTGCATGCCTGCAACAGACGAACACCATGCTTGGTGCTGTCAACACAAGATTAACATTATATCTGCAGTGTAGCACAGGGAGCTCAGCTCGGTGTTCTGTGATGACCTAGATGTGTGGGATGGGGGAGGGGGTGGAAGGGGAGTCCAAAAGGGGGGTATGTATATGTACACATATAGCTGATTCACTTGGTTGTACAGCAGAAACTAACTCAACATTATAAAGCAATTATATTCCAATTAAAAATAAATAAATAAATTCTGAAAAGAATAAAAGAACATCTAAGTAATTCAGGGTTACCTGTGTTTTTGTATTATATGATCCTTGATTTGTTTAAGGAATACATTCTACCATCCCTTTATCTCTGTTTACTAAGACCTTGTTAAAATGGTAATTAAATGTCATACTTGAGAAATACACACTAAACAAAAACTATGAAAGTAAAACAATATATAAAACAAAATTAAAATAGCAAAAAATGACACAAAACTTCATAATCAAAAATAAACATTATTAACTTTAGATCATAATCATTTTTTCAAGAATTTCATGGCAGAATATTATTCATCATATTCTTATTTTCTATAAATGACAGGAGTGTGTGTTGATTTTACTTATCAATTCCTGATTTATGTCTTTTGTGGCACAAAGACTTGTGTCTTTTCTTTTTTCCCAGAATCAGTCTAGCTGTCAATTTTGTTGATCTTTTCATGAATTAGCTTTAGGTTTTGTTACTTCTGAATATTATCTGTTTTTCAATCTTGCTGATTTCATTCCTTCTACTTTGGTTTTACTATGCTCTCCTTTTTCCACTTCTTAGGAGTTAACTTTGGATTACACCCATGACTATCACTCAGCCTCTGAGCAAAGCTACAAAAAGAAAAACTAAACTAAACTAATCTAAACCAAAACAGAACAAAACAAAACGACAAAGCTAAGATATTTGCTACCAAGCACACCAACCCTGCAAGTTTTGCCTCCTTTCCACGATCTGCCTGCTATGGTCTGAATGTTTGTCTCCTCAAAATTCATATGTTGGGCTTCCCTGGTGGCGCAGTGGTTGAGAGTCTGCCTGCCAATGCAGGGGACGCGGGTTCGTGCCCCAGTCCGGGAAGATCCCACATGCCGCGGAGCGGCTGGGACCGTGAGCCATGGCCGCTGAGTCTGCGCGTCCGGAGGCTGTGCTCCGCAACGGGAGAGGCCACAACAGGGAGAGGCCCGTGTACCGCAAAAAAAAAAAAAAAAATTATATGTTGAAATTGTAACATCTGATAAGATGTTATCAGGAGCTGGAGCCATTGAAAGGTGCTTAGGTTATGAGGGTGTAGCCCTCATAAATGGGAATAGTGCCTTTATAGACAGAGCCACAAAGAACTTACTAGCCCATTTCAACCACGTGAGGACACACACAGCAAGAAATCTACAATCTGCAACCCAGAAGAGGGCTGTCACCTGACCATGGTGGCACCCCAGTCTTGGACTTCCAGCCTGTACAACTGTGAGAAATAAATTTCTATTTGTCAGCTGCCCAGTCTGTGGTATTTTGTTGTAGGAGCCCAAATGTTTGTTTCCTCAGTTAGTTGCTTATATTATTGGATTTTGAATTTTTAGTTGTAATTATCAGGAGTAATCAATGTTTCATATGTATCAAGTTTCCATATGTATCAAGGTTTCATATGACTGCAGAGGAACCAGAATTCTTCCATACAAGTGATATTAATAGATGGTATTAAATGTAACTTCAGTTTCATAGGAAAAAAAAAGAAATAGAGAAAAAATAGTTAATTTTTTCACTACAAAAGGAGATAAATATTAAATAGTCTTAAAAATTGTGAAATGATTAAGAAGATTGAATAATTATTTTTGACTGTATTGGTTAAGTCTCCTCTACAAGATGATGAGAAAATTAGGATTTTCATATTTATCACTTCTAATTATTCCTAATACAAATTCTTCTTTCTTACATTTATTTTTATGACATCTCTTGAAAAGATGATCAATTGAAATGATTAATCTCAAAAAGGCACTTAGGAAATGTTTTGGAAAAGTTTAGAAAATGTTAAATCAGAAATAATGCTAAATTCTAAAAAATTAGGGCTACAGATGACAATGTAAACAGATATAAAATTTCAAAGTCTATGAATCATAACTTTCATGTTCTCATTAAATTTTTCAAAAATATCAAAGACCTTATCATATCAAATCCTATAATTTTGTTTTTCTTCAGTTGTAATCTCTCTGATGCCCTGCACAAATCTGCTGAAACCTCTACTGAGTCTTCTCCAAGGGTGTTGTGTAATTCACATTAGAGCCTGCTTTCTTAGTCTCCTGAGTTGAATCCACTCTCCTGGATTTAACTGTAACTATCTTTCTGTTCATGTCCACGTGGGATTTTATGTATATATATTATATAAAATACATACATATATATTATATATATGTATACATATGTAAATAGGTAGATATATATTTAAAATATTTATATGTAAGTAATTCTAAAAATAATATGATATATAATGCTAAATATTACATTATAAAATGTGTAAGATATTCTAATACTATATATATATAAAATATGTATGAATAACATTATATATATTTAAATGATCCTCATACAATATCCTAAGATAATGAATTTAAAATTTAAACACATTTAAAAATAATTTACCAACAGATTTGATTAAGTGTTGGCCTTAATATAGAATTCAACATTAAATTAAATTTTTTTCCTCAGGAAATTGAAGTGAATATATATTATTATATTATCTTGTGTTGCTCAAGAACCAATTTAACTCTTGTGATCTTTAGAGAGCTAAAATTTTCTTTTATCCTTAGTGCTCTGAATTTTCATGATGATTTGTCTAGGTCTGCGTCTTACTGTCTTTCCATTGCTTGTACATGATAAACTCTATCGAAGTGGAAACATATGCCCGAAAATTATAGAGATTTTCTTTCCCTGTGTTTCCTTTTCCCCCCTCAGTTTTTCTTATTTTTTAATTTAGCATTTTATGTATCGCTGCTATTCCTGCTTGTTCTTGTCCTTATATCAGGCTAATTAATTAATTAATAATATTATTATTTTAAATGTTCAGTACTTTTAATAGTTTTTTTATTTGTTACTTTTATATTAAGTAGATGTTCTTTCATGATTGTACTATATTCTTGATTCTTTCTGAAATACCAGTAGAGTTACATTATGCACAAATGCAGATATGTTATTCATGCATATTTAAGCATCTTTTTGTTCACAGAATTATATTACCTTTTTGGAGGGGTCAATTTTTCTTTTACCCTATTGAAATATCTATCATGTTGTAAATTTAGTTATTATAGTTTTCAATTAATTTTAAAAGATTTACCAACAACAACAATAAAAAGGTATTTCAGTGTTCTGGGACTATCAGTGGGGCTTTGGAACTGACAGGCTTTACTTTAGATTCATCATGTAGGAGTGGGGTTTTAGTTTGGAAACATACCTAAACATAAGCGTATTTAGGAATACATAAAATTGGAAAGTATTGGAAAATTTGCTCAGGGCCTTGCAGTGTCTTCAGAGAAGCAAATTTTTATTTCTATATCTTCCTGTCTGAAGAGATTTTGCATGGAGAATGGGGTCAAAGGTGGAGCTAACTCCTCTCTAGGAATACTTGAAAGTAATGACTGCTTTTCAGTCCCACGTCTAACTTCTGACCTCTGCCCACCCAGCATTGCAGTGACCTCAGCCTCTCAACGTGCTGGAAAGAATGACCCCTCTTTGGGTCACATCTTACTCTATGGTAGCAGCTTTCTTCCCACTTAACCCAGCAGTTACCACTCCTCCAACTTCTTCCCCCTCCCCAGGCAGTGTTGATATACCTTTGGCACATTTTATGTCTCTTTGCTGTTGTGAATATACAAATGAGAAACATTAAGTTTATGCCATTAGAGGTTTGTGGATTACAAGAATTTAAGTGAAATTATTTGGTCATAATCAAACTAAATGCCCTTATTATTAAATTTTTTCTTATCACATTTCAATTTTCCCACAAACTATAATTTATTAATAAACTTTTCTCTCAGTATCACATTCAAGCAGACTAAAAGACATGCTATAATTGGGTTATAAATTATTTTCACTTAAAAATATGATAGGCATTTTAAGCATGAATGGTTGAACACATTTGTGAGTGGAGGCAACAAATGTTTATTTGAACTCTCTAAGCTAAATTTATCATGATGTCAATAAGGAAATTATATTTGGACTCTGCAGCGCATTACAGGAACTGAATGCCTTTTATTTTACTTACATTATGCAGTCTATATTTTTCTTTTTTAAACATGTAAGCTAAATATTGTATGACATATTACTGAATATACATATAGGCAGCTTGGAATTTCAGTTAGTAAAATAAATTATCAATCTCATAAAAGATTGATATCAATCTTTTATGGTATCAATACCATATTGATATGGTATCATGATTTAATCTGGTATCAATCTCATAAAATTTCAAGAAGTACAGGTATATAGATTTTTAAAAAATGAATATATTACTTCAAATTGAAAATAATGTTTTTTTTTAAATAAATGAAGTCAGATGAAGTTGTGTTACTTGAAGACTATTATTTGTTCATTGCCGGTATTCTAGGTATTTCACTGATATCTTTCTGATATTTTAACATGAAATGGCATATAGATGATGCTCAATAATATTTCAAATGAATGAATACATTTATTAATCCTTCAACAGTCTGTCATTTTTTTAGTTTAGATGAGAAAACTAAACTTCAGAGTATGTAAACAACTTACCAAAGGCTATCGATTAACAAGTGATTTTAAAAAAGGAATCCCAGAACATTTGTTTAGTAGCTGATACTACCTCTCTCACCTCAGGTTGTATTTTACTTTGCCACAAGTTATCAATCTAGAAAAGTACAATTTGATTCAAGAGCAAAGATAATCCTACTACTTCTATTTCGTCAAAAATTTTGATATATGACTGGTGGATTCACATACTTTAATACCTCTATATGAGAAACTCACAGTGAGAAACACACTGTGAGAAACTCACCATGTGTTCACACTAAAGCTACCTTTTAAAAATGAAGGCACAGTTAACCTGGACAGTATTTTTGAAATAATAAGACACTTGCACCAAGGTACCTGTCTATTCTACCAATGAAATTCTTACTTATTGTAACAACCTCCTACACTTCCACCACTGGATTATTCATTCATTCATCCATTCATTCATTTAATAAATAAAACTTACTGTTGTTAATAAGTACATAAAACATAATCAACACCAGGAGAAGTCATGGAAATTATGATTTTGTAGATTGAGGTTTTTTTTGTCATTGGGGCAGCAGGGGCACTTTTACTTAGCTCTTCATACACAAGTAAAAATTCAAAAAAGAGTCTTAAAGGATGCAAAGTCATGGCACATGACCTTAACTACACCTGAGTCTTCCCCCTGCTTTCTCACTCTTCTTCTTGCCTGGAACTTAAATGAGATTCCCTGAGGATTAGCAGCCATTTTTAAATCATGAAGATGAAAGAAAATGTTAAGATAAACGGAACATGGGAATAAACAGATCCAGGGTCCTTTATGTTGGTGCACTGGACTGCCTAATTCCATGTATCTTGATGTTTAAGGGAATTTTTTTTCTACCTGCTTAAACCATTCTTAATGAAGCATCCTGTGGTTTATCAAACAAAATATTAGTTTGTAAAGATTAGAGCCAATAATTCTCAGGTAATCTAAGCCATGACTCATGGGGAAAAAGCTACAAAAAGAAACACTAATATAGTCGATGTCACAGAAATTATAGCAAATAGTTCTATGAAGAAAATAAATACAGTACTGGTTCTGTTTACAGGTAAATAAAATCCCAGCATTTATAATATAGAGTTGTGAAACAGGATCAATGACAGACACTAAAATGTAGTTGTTCAAATAATTCTGTAAATAATGTTACAGAGCTTTGTAGGGCAAACTCACATATAAATGATAAAATAATTATTTTTCAATACTTTCTTGGCTAGATTTATCTATTCATTCTTACAATGGGAACTTTATTGATATTTTTGTTAGAATCAAGTTAAGCTTTTAATTTACCAAATAGATGCACAAACAAAAAAATCTTTTCACTAATACTGAAAACAAGTAACACACTATGAATTTTTATAAAGTTCTGCTAGTTATGAAATAAGACATTGAAGACTGACCCATATATTAAAAAATTAGTGGCAGAGAGCCATTCAGATCTCCCTCTTCACAAATGCGTCAATTTTAGAGGGCAGCAGAAGGGAAATGCAAGAGTGTTGAGAATCATTTCACCAGGGATACTACCAGTATATTTTAGCTGCTAAAGTTCATGGCTATTTTTGGTGATGTAAAGATATTTGAGATATTTAAAAAAAAAAATGACGGTATGCTGGCAGTCCTTGCTTGACACAACAGGGCCAACTTCTCCAGGTGGCAGGACAAGAATTTGCATATTAAACCCTTTAGAAGGGCCGACCACAAACTTGTCATAGATGGACAACAATCCCCCCCCAAAACACACACCCAGAGAAAACTCATTAGACACCCAGTGGGATGATGCTTTCTTTCCTTTTCAGGGAACTTTCAAACCATGCTCAAAATAACCCAATCTTCTAACTCCCTCCACCTCATTGTCTGCTACTCTGTAGTTTTTCAACTGAAAAGAAGTCCTCTGAATATACCTACTAAAAAAATTTGCAAATAAATATTTTTAAAATGAGTACATGCATTCCAAATTTATAGGGACAAAAGTAAACAGAACTAGGCATATAGCAACAGAAAGAATACAATGGGAACAACAACAAAAAACAAAAACAAAAAACAAGGAACAAAAAAATAGAATGAATACAAGACACTGACAAAAATTGCATCAAAATATATCATCTGCAACTACTGGAGTGAAAGAATTAAATATTCTCACAATGATAAACAATCATATACTGAGTAAAACTTCACAGAGTACATAATACTCCTCAAAATGTAGTATAAAGGATAACATTTATTACTATGGATTAAGTACTATAATAATATTGAAATTATAACACCCTAAAATTATTTTTAAAGGCTGGAAAGGATATACAAATAACAATAGCCCTGTCATATGTTTTGCTATGTGAATTCATAGCTGGTACTTGAGAGTGTAGGCAGAGAAGGGAGATTTTGTAATGTAACTTCAGTGCAATATAAACTGATACTGCAGAAATACAAAAAGCATTAAGAAAATGCTGTTGATACGAACAATTATATGTTAAAAAATTGGACAATCTAGAAGAACTGGACAAGTTTCTAGAAACATACAGCCCTCCAAAACTGAATCAAGAAGAAACAGATAATCCGAACAGATCAATATATATGGCTATATATATATCCATTGTATATCTATATATACAATGGAATACTATTCAGCCACGAAAAGGAATGAAATAATGTCATTTGCAGCAACATGGATGGACCCAGAGATTATCATACTAAATGAAGTAAGTCAGACAGAGAAAGACAAATATCATATGAGATTACTTACTTACATGTGGAATCTAAAATAGGATACAAATGAACTTCTTTACAAAACAGAAACAGACTCACAGATATAGAAAACAAACTTATGGTTACCAAAGGGGAAAGGGTGGGGTGGGATAAATTAAGAGTATGGGATTAGCAGATAAACACTACTATATATAAAATACATAAACAACAAGGTCCTACTGTATAGCACAGGAAACTATATTCAATATATTCAATATCTTGTAATAAACTATAATGGAAAAGAATATGAAAATATTATATAAATATAACTATATACATATATATAACCGAATCACTTTGCTGTACACTAGAAACTAACAGGACATTGTAAATCAACTACACTTCAATAAAAATATAAAAATAAAAAATAAATCTTTTTTGAAGAAAGTAAACCAGGTTTTCAATTCGGAACATAAAGAGCTTAGAAGTTGCTACTTCATCCTACCAACAAGTAAAAAGCTGTAGAAACTGAAAAATCAACCACTAGTCTTAGATCTGGCAGAGAAATGAAGACACAGGGCAAACCACTGCCCTTAAAATTGGAGACAGAGGTGATTACAGAGAATCATAATTTACCAGAGCAGAAACCCATTAGCAGAAACCCTCATGGGAACCAGTGCAGGGGTAGGAAAACCTAAACTGTAATTGACAAATTACTGGAGGTTTGGTGTGGACCAGCCTGAGAAATAAAAGCCACAGGACCTAGCCATGGGGGGCCTCCATGCTTATGTGAGTTTTACCTCCAAAAGCCTGACCTGATCCTCACAGTGACTATCAAAGCTGAAAAAAACCTCTGGCTTCAGGCAAAGGGAAGGAAAAAAAATAACCATTTTGATATACTCCAGAGCATTACGTGCCCTCAGGAGAAAATATTTTATCAGAGTTTAACCTACCCACAGGAAGGGAAGCACCCAACTCCAGCTTCCTTTAGCCATCCTGTCCCACCTAAGTGGGGAAAAAACCTGAAATGCACTGCTGATGATCACAGTCCAGGGGCACAGGATTGCCGGAAGACTGAGACTAATCACAGGACTATATTATGCTTCCCATCTCCCCACACCTTGTCACCACATTGCTAAAGGCTCACATAAATAGAGCCAACTGATCTTGGACAAAGGAACAAAGGCAGTACAATGGGACAAAAATAGTCTTTTCAACAAATGGTCCTAAACAACTGGACATCCACAGACAAAACAATGAATCTAGACACAGAATTTACAAAATAACTCAAAATGGATCACAGACCTAAATGTAAAATACAAATCTATAAAATTCCTAGAAAATAACATAGGAGATAATCTAATTGACCTCAAGTGTGGTAATTACTTTTAGCTACATCAACAAGACACAATCCATGAAAGAAATAATTGATAACCTAGATTTCATTTAAAGCAAAATGCTCTGCTCAGCAAAACACAATGTCAAGAAAATAAGAAAACAAGCCACAGGCTGGGATTTGCAAAGGACTAATCTGATAAAGGACTGTTATCCAAAATATACAAAGAACCCAAACTCAAGAAACTCAACCATAAGAAAACAAAATAAAACAAAAATTTAAAAATAGGTAAAGATCTGAACAGATACCTCACCAAATATATATTATGTATATAGCAACTAAGCATATGAAAAGATGTCCAATTTCATATGTCATTAGGGAATTACAAATTAAAACAACAGTGAGATACTACTACACACCTATAAGAATGGCCAAAATCTGGGACACTGACAACCAAACGCTGGCAAGGATGAAGATCAACAAGGACTCTTCATGCATTGCTGGTGGGAATGCAAAATGGTGAAGCTTCTTTGGAAGACAACTGGCAGTTTATTACAAAATCATACATACGCTTACCATATGATCCAGCAATTGCATTCCTTTGAAAACTTATGTCTACACAAAAGCCTGCACATTCATGTTTATAGCACCTTTATTTATAATTGCAAATCGTAGAAGCACCAAAATGTGCTATAGTAGGTGAATGAATAAATAAATTTTGGTACATCCAGACATAGGAATATTATTCAGAGTTAAAATTAAATTAGCTATTAAACCATGAAAAGACATGGAGGAAACTCAAATACATATTATATTACTAAGTGAAAGAAGCTAATCGGAACATATTACATTCTCCACAATTCAAACTTTATGAAATTCTGAAAAAGGCAAAACTCTGGAGAAAGTAAAATCATCAGTGGTTGCCAGGGTTTAGGGCCAAAGAAGAATAAATAGGCAGAGTACCAAGCATTTTCAGGTCAGTGAAACCATTCTATCTGAGACTACTATGGTGGATACAAGTCATTACACATTTGTCAAAACACAGAATGTACAACACCAATAGTGAACCCTAACGTAAACAGTGGACTTTGGGTGACAATGATTTTTCAATCTCAGTTCATTTGTAACAAATGTACCACTGTGATGTGGCATGTCGACAGTGGGGTATGTTGTTGGGGGGAGGGGCAGGAAGTCTATGGGAGCTCTGTACTTTCTGCTCCATTTTGCTGTGAACCTACACTGTTTAATAAAATAAATGTTATTAATTAAAAAATACACTATCCTACCATGCACAGCTATGCTGAGCCTTAGTGACATTTAACGTACGGAATCAATATGAGAATATATAAGGAGTTTCTTGTCATGGTCTTTAAGACCCCATCTTTCCCGTTATCAGGGGAGGTTGACCTAATGCCCAAGAGTGCTTTCAGTTCTTCTGAGTCAAATACAGCTTTTAAAATTATCATGAATAAAAATATCCTTACTATGAATAAAACATCAATTACTCAGAGCATATGTAACATTAGTTTGATTTAGGACAATATTGCAACTATGAATGTTCTCTATTATATAAAAATGGACTCATGAAGAAAAATAACTTTTCAATCACTCTATAAAAATATTCTTCCAGAATGCTGATATTCATTCCTTATCCTATTTACTGATAGACAAGTAATTGTAGATAACGTTCCAATGTACTGAACTTATTACACAGTTTTTCCAAAAGTATATATTCACATAACTAGCCTATTTGGAAGAGTTAGAGCAATTGTTTGCCCAGTAAGACACTCTTCCCATCTCTCCCCCATCTATAAACTTCACACCTGTCCTTGCCTTCTTCCCTCCTTGCATCTGACACAGACCTTTGAGCCTTTAATTTTATAGCTTTTTGGGATATCTTCCAAATTAAGGATGTTTCTCTGGCTCCATTTGCAATAAACCACATTTCCTGATAATGGTCAGGGAAAAAAGTTGTTATCTGAAAAGTCTACATAAACACAATATTTATATTATACTTCTAAATGTGAACAAAACATTTTATTTTCTTATTCTAATATTAATTCACTAGTGTACTGGAAGAGTAAAATTCTGACCCTTTTGAATTCTTACACTTTTAGGTTTATTTTTGAATTGCTTTTCAAACAGTACCATATGAACCACTAAGCAAGAAAAGTGAAATGAAAGATGCCTATAAAGGAAAGAAAAAAAAAAGAAAAAAATATTCACCAGTTTTTATTTCTTTGTGGCTGAGGTGATAGTAATAGCTGGTCCATTCACTTCATGTATGATGCGTACAAACCCCAGGAGACCACAGTTAATAAAAAATATGTATTAGACCTGAACTGCATGTTCAGAGAAATTGTTGGATTGTTCTTCTGAACACAAATTTTAGTCAAAAGACGAAAAGAAGTTTAGTTTATTTTCTTTGAGTCTATCCCCCCGCAAGGTGACTGAAATCCTAGTTTTAAAATGTGTCAGTGGCAATATGTAAATAATAAAAATTAATCAATTGTTCTATCATGATTTGTAACCATAGTATGTAAAAATTAAATTTGAGTACATTGAAAAATCACGGTGAAGTGCTATTATTGAAATGCATAAATGTACCATAACTAAACTTGAATTTTTGCTTTGAATGTTTGCCTGCTGGAAAGCAGGGCCAGCTATTTTACCTAACATTTAAATACATTTACAGATCTCATCTCCAAAAGCTGGGAGCTCTCTCACATGCTATGAAAATTACTAAAAGCTTCAATATCATACTTAACAGTCAGCATCATTAGCACTTATATTTCAAATAATAAAGAAAGGAATAGGTCACTGAAAAAACACACATTACAAAGAGCATATATAAAGGTAGATAAATAAGGAATACGGATTTAGTCAAAGAATAGTATTCTTATTTGAAACCCACATACATGGCTTCTAGACCTACTTCTGCCACCACCATTATGTGGAAGGATACTATACCTTTACAACCTCCAAACAATTCCAATTACATCCCTGTAAACTGAGGACTGAAATCCAATGCTTCCTCCACATCTAAAACTAACAAATACAGCTATATTATTTTCTATTTGAGGGAAGTAGAAACTTGCAGGTCAATATTCTGCTACAAATAAACACTTCACAAATCTCTAAGACCTGGATATTAAAACTTGATTGATTTAATATTAAAATGTTAATAAATTATATTTATTTATTCCTAACCACGAATGTTTGTAAGAAGGATGTTATAGAATAGAACTTTATATTTTAAATGTTAATGTTTACTGCATTTGCAACATACTGCATTTTAAGGAATTATCTTGTCCATGGCAACTAAAATTTCATGCCAATTTAAGGAAAACTCACTGATGTGTTCTTTCACTATTTCAAGTAAGAGTTAAACACTGTTTCACCAGGAGATACTTAGTAATTCATCATTTAACCAAGTTTTCATGAATTAAAAATTACAGCATTTTGATTAAAAAATCTCTCGATATAAACTGGAATTGTAATTTATGGGTAAAGAAAAGTGTTAGTAAATGAAGGAAACTCAGGTGATCTGACTAGAGATATAATCTTAAAATATTTTACTGAAATATAGCCAAAAGGAAAAAAACTATTGTATTGAGCTTTGCTTCATTATATTTCTTTCTTTTTTAAGATTAGGAATTTTTTTAAAAATTAATTTATTTTATTTAATTTATTTTTGGCTGTGTTGGATCTTCACTGCTGCATGGGTTTTTCTCTGGTTGCGGCGAGTGGGGACTACTCTTTGTTGCCAGGTGCGGGCTTCTCGTTGCATTCGCTTCTTTTGCTGTGGAGCATGGGCTCTAGTCATGCGGGTTTCAGTAGTTGTGGCATGTGGGCTCAGTAGTTGTGGCTCGTGGGCTCTAGAACGCAGGCTCGGTAGTTGCGGCGCACAGACTTAGTTGCTCCGCAGCAACTCGAACCCGTGTCCCCTACATTGGCAGGCGGATTCTTAACTACTGCGCCACCAGGGAAGCCCCATTATATTTCTTTATTTCTAGCTAGAGTGCATACCTGGAAATGACCTGTCACATGGGTAGTGATTCTTACTTTTTCTTGTTAGATACATTTATATAACATGGGCATCACCTACATTTCTTTTTTAGCATATATGTAGATATTTGGATAGATAGATTTGTTTCATGATAGATTTTATTTAATTTGAAAGTTCAGACATGCAGAGTAGAAAATATTTATTTTTTTCAAGTGCATTAGGTAGGTACAGGCTAAGTTGCTGTGACAAATAGATCACAAATAAAGTAGCTTAAATATGAGATTATATCCACTCATGTAAAATCCCTGAATGAGATTTTTAGCTTTGAGGGTTCGGTGTTGGTGCTGCCATCCTCAAAACCAAACTCCCTAATTGGCTCCAATTATCACCATTTCCCAGACAATATAAAGGGAAAACGTAGAGTCTAGAGAAGTGGATTTATCTGCAAGGAGATGACTTGGAAATAATCCACATCATTATCATTTACATTCCATTGCCCAAAGGTAGTTACTTGGCTTTACTGAACTATTAGAGGACTGAGAATTTTATTTTTAGCTGCAGGTTAACACATGCACATAAAATTTGGCACCTAAAAATCAGAGGGTAAATGGAATGTGGGAACAATTAGAAATTCCTGCTACATTTTGCTTCACTAGCCTTTCGGATATTCAGGTGCTCTCTTTTTTTCTATGAGGGACACAACCTACCCTTTCACCAGTCCTACTATATTATCAGATCCAGCTTTATCTCAATATGTCTGGGTTATGCACAGTTTACTCCACCAGACTTGATGAGGCAGGAATTTAAAAGATTTATTTTCCTTACGTCCACCAGACTAGAAAACTCAAGAAGCGTTCAAGGACCAGTGTTAGTGGATTAATGGGAACTCACACACAACTGCTAATGACATTAAATTGGTACATCATGAGCAATTTGGCATCATTTAATAAAAATAAACATGTATATACTCAACAATTTGCCAATTCTTCTAAGTGTGTTTTTATTTTAAGAAAAAAGTTAATGCATTTGCACCAAGGTACATGTTCAGATATACTTATATCAAATTTTTATTTGGTAGGGAAGAAAAGGAAGCTCCCCTAATGGTTCGAATTTGGCTGAGATGCACTGGTATGGCTGTTTCTTTTTTTAAACCTGACAATGTTCAGAGTGGTTATGATTTTGTTTCCACTATTCCGTTTTTATGCAATATTTATTGTTAACTATTTTGAATATCTTTTTAAGAATTGTCCATCAATAGTACAAAAGACAAATAAATGAGGTATATCTTTATAAAATAATAAAAGACATTACTGAAAATAAATGTACCACAACTATATACATCAATTCAGATAGGTCATAAATATGTAATAGTGGGCCAATTTAATGAAACATACTGAAAAGAGCACACAGTTTTATGTGAATTGTATAAAGTTCAAACCAAGCAAATTTTTTGTGTATATATATATATATATATATACACACACACACACACACACAACAGATGTATGTTTAAACTGTAAAGGAAGTCAAAGGGATGCTTAACACAAAAATCACAGCTCTGGTGAGATTTCCAAAATACTATTTATGTTAAAATGTTCAAGCTGGGTGGTGTGGTCATCAGTATTTATTTTAATATAACTTTTTATATTGTAAATATATTCTAAGTATAATCTTTTGAGTGTGTGATACAGTTTATATAAAAAATTTCTGAAAGTGAGAGGATTTCTTGGCAAAAACAGAATGTCTCTCAACACAGCTTCTTGACTGTTACATTTTTAGTTATCTTTATAAAGATAATAAATATGATTGTTTCTTATTATACCTTATATGTGGATGTTGGTAGTTATCAAGAATTCCTCTGCTGCTTTCTAAATATCTGACACAATCAACCCAGAATCCAGGGAGACTGTGCTGTTAGAATGGACTGCATACCTTTACCCTGTGCTCCATTTTCCAGCTCTATTCATCCACTGCTGTGATGGGCACAGGGGGAAGAAGGGGAAGGAATGATGGAGAGGCACAAGGGGGATTCACTTCTCATCTTAATCCCCTTCCTGTCATCCCTGCCTCTGCTGATTTGAAGAAAAAAAAAAAAAAAGACTTGGGATCAGAACCAAGGTGAGAACCCCAGCAGCATCTACATTAGAAATTAAATTTAAAAATCCGGCTAAAGCCTTGAAATGTAACTTCATTAGAAATTGTGATCCAAGGAGCATTGCATGTCTCATTGGTTAAGAATAAGAGTGTTTTTTAAAAAATAAAAAGAATTCAAGGAATGGGTGAGAGTTAATATGTCTTTATTATTTTTTTATTGCTTCATAAAATATCTAAGAGGAAAACTGGAAAAAGTAAGTTGCAGTATTGTTTATAAATATTCTAAATTTTAACGTCTTTTTCCAACATTCCCAGTCTCCTTGGAAATATGATTCTCTCCTACCCTAATGAGTTAAGAGAACATAATGTACACCAAGATATTCTTTTTTGTAAATGTGATACAAATATAACTTTGGATAAAATGATCCTGCCTTATTAAAAATAAGGTTCCTTCTTCTCATCCTTCTCCTCCTTCTTCATTATTATTATTGCTATCATTATTTATATTTAATAGTTCTGCTGAACTTTAATACTAGGCAAATGTGGAACACTATAGAAATCGGCCTTTAATGGTGACAAGCTGTCATAAGGTGTACTGATTCACTTATTTTATAAAATAAATTTATATGTATTAAGTGTGGTAAAGAAAGGCCTTTTCTTCTTTAGCAATGATAAAAGCAAGTTGTTTTCCTCATGAGGTTTAACACTGGCAATGTTTTTAAATTTGGAAATTTCTAGCCTGCCTGATCTTAATGTTATTTTTGTTTTAGTATATTTGTAAGACCTCAGATATGTTTGTACAGATAAAGAGATGCACAGCCAAGCAGATATCAGTGCACCACTTTTTGACAGTCATTTCAGAAAATATTTTACAGAAAAAAGCCCCTTCCTTATTTCTGAAATATTAAAAAAACAGTATTAAATATATGAAAAGAATTTATTAATGTTCTATATTTAACATTTGGTAAAGAGACTGACCAAGAAACCAGGGAAAAAGTGTATTTGGCATAAGCAAAAAAATTATCTAAACTTTTTCAGGACATGGACGTTTTCCTCAATACTTCTGGTTAAGTTTTTCACCTATTTTTTGTTGAGGAAAAATTAGATATAAATATCAGTATTACACTGTAGCTTATTAAAAGCTTACTGCATATATTATATTCCTGAACTTGTCCCTACACCATATAAAAGCACTTGTTTTCTTCGACTGTCTTAATGCTTGTTTAATCCACAAGCATAGTTTTATTTTCTCATTTCTCATATATAATTAATCATTAGGGATAACTGATTTTACCACCAAAACCTGTAAACTGTTCTCTATCTTTATCTCACAGTGTAGTACAGTTATCCCTTGGTATCCATGGGGATTGGTTCCAGAACCCCCTGTGAATAACAAAATCCACAGATGCTCAGGTCCCTTATATAAAATGCCATGGTATCCCCATTAAATAGATGAATAGATAAAATGGGTTGTGGTATATATAATATTCCATTGTATATTATTCAGCCATAAAAAGATGAAATCTTGCCATTTTCAACAACATGGGTGAAACTGGAGGTTATTATGCTTAGTGAAATAAATCAGACAGAGAAAGACAAATACTGTATGTTTTGACTTATATGTGAAATCTAAAAAACAAAACAAACTAACAGATACAACAAAACAGAAACAGACTTACAGATACAGAAAACAAACTAGTGGTTACCAGAGGGGAAAGAGGTGGCAGGAGGGGTGAAATAGGTGAAGGGGATTAAGAGGTACAAACTACCAGTTACAAAATAAATAAATTGCAGGGATGTAATGTATAACACAGAAAATACTGTCAATATTTTATAATAACTTTATATAGTGTGTAATATATAAAAATATCAAATCACTATGCTGTACACCTGAAACTAATATAATATTGTAAGTCAACTGTACTTCAATAAATTAGAAAAAAAAAACAAAAATAAATACAATGGTGCAGTATTTGCAAATAACTTACACGCATCCTCCTATATGCTTTAAATCATCTCTAGATTACTTATAGTACCCAATACATTGTAAATGCTATGTAAGTTTACAAATATAATGTAAATGCTATGTAAATAGTTGTCTGTGCACAGAAATTCCAAGTTTTGGTCTTTGGAACTTGCTGAAATTTAAGAAAAAAATATTTTTGATCAGCAGTTGGTTGAATCTCCCCATGCAGAACCCTTGCATACAAAGGGCTGACTATACAGACCACCATTTTCTACCCTTAGATCACTACAGACCTTTAAACTGGTCTCTCTCCATTCATGAGCCTCTCTGAATAATTCTATTCAATTATTCATGATGAGCACTTAAAGATTATACATCTGATCACGTGTATTGCTCTGCTTAACAACTTTCCCTAGGTTCCACATTATCCTCCAGGTTAAGTAGAAACTCATTAATATGGCCTAACAGCTCATGCAGTTCTGCCCCTGCTCCCCTCAAGTATCATCTCTCACCATATCTTTTCCATGTTCATCCCTCTGTGACCCCTCTCCCCAGTGCCTTCTCTTCTTTCATCTGTTTGACTATTGCTTCTTCTTCACACATCAGCTTAGATGTTACCTATTCGCATACTTATACTATAAGATATATATTAAACTCTATAGAGGGTTTAACTATTTAATTAGGTTTCAGCTAATTAAATATTAGGTGTTTAGGAGTAGAAATTACAGCTTTCAAATACAAATCCTTGGAGGCTAGAGAAGTGTGTGAATGATTAGTGTATGCTATCAGTTAAATTGAGTTGATTTAAATTGAAAGTGAACTTAAAGATAATGGCCAGTGCTATATATTTTTTTCTATGAAAGAATCTACCAACATTTAACCTGTAAAATAGACGGACTTGAAGGAAGTTAGTAGAAGAAAGTATTTCAGAAAGAGAAACAACATAAGAAATATTACAAACTGATTCTTAGTATAGCTAAGTATCTGGAATCAGTTTAGAATGGCTGGAACAGAGAAGAGAGACAATGGCACGGAATGCTGAAAAAGTTGCATATAGTTTTGTGGATATCAAAATTTAAGATATGAAAGATAAATGAAATTTTAGATTGAGTAGGTAAGCAGAATGCAGATGATAATTTGGGAGGGGGAGTTCATGTTATGCTAATGTAAGAATTTTGTGTTCTATTTTTGAAACAAGTAAGGAGATTTTAAAAGATGTTCATGAGGTGAGTAGTTATTTCCCTAGCAGCCCTGTAGAAGATCTGGAGAGGCTTAAGAGTGGTGGCATGAGGACCAGTTAGAACTCTGAAACCATTTATAAATGCCTCCTGACCTGAGTGATAGGAGTCATTACCCGCTGATGATTTCACGACAGAGTTCAACTGCATTCCTCCAAAAGCAGAGACCTGGCTCTTAGCTCAATTATTCTTCCTACTGAGGTGACAATGGAATCCTGCTTTTGTTCCCAGGAAGCTTTTGAAGTTAAGTTATGGAAATATTGTTTATACAGCTCGAATATCCCCAGGCTTTATTTCATTTACCTTTTTTCACCTTCACACCTCTTACTAATAGGTGATGAAAGAGACAAGGGTATATTTGACATCTCTTACACTCTCAAAATGCTGTCAATATAATCATATATTGACCTGAAACAAATAGACTGCCAAATATTTCTTCAGCAAAGATGGACTTCATTCAGGATCAGCAGGGAATTGCAGTTTGGGGTCTGCAACCATGGCAAGCCACGTGCAAGTCCCTGTAAGGCAAGGGAAGGAGAATGCTTTTATAGGGCTCTAGTTAACAAAGAGTCCATGGCTTTTCATTGGCTCAGTCCTTGCCAGGAGAGGAGTCTTTTTGTCTTTCTGTGGGTTCAGCTATGTCTCAGGGTGTGAGAGTTCCTCCTTCTTGTCCCCCAACTCTACTTAATTGAGGTTTCTGTTTATCAGTTTTTTAGGGCAGCAATGTCTTACTTGTAACTGCTATCCAGTGATTATCCACTGTCTACAATTCAGTGAAAGTTCTTACATGCATTAGTTTACTACAGCAACTCATCTGAACCTCTCTTCTTGGCCCATGTCTCCAAAACTAATCATTCTTTTTGTCTAACATTTCATAAGTGGTCACCTCCATTTTCTTTATGTCATCTTGGATGTGGGAATTTCACATTCTCCTATATATTTAATTTCCTCAAATGAATTGTTGATCTTATTTCAACACATTTTTCCCACTCAGAATTTCTTCACTAACTCCTTTGTTAATTCTTCTCTATTAGGATTTTTTATACTCACTTGAGAGTTAAAACAAAACTCAATACTTTCCAAGACTTTCATCAAAGTTCTTTTAGGTTATGGAAACTACATTTTTAAAAAAATTTAGCAAATAGTAGTAAAATCATTCACCACATAGAAAGTATAGGCAGATAGGAAGATAAAGAATTTCCACTTCTTAGAGAAGGTACTGTGGTATATTAACATTTATATATTGGCTTTGAGTTATCTAGTTTTATATTGACATCTATTTTCTTAAAACTGTCTGCTGAGTGATCTTAGGTTCCATAATTAATGCTATTAGATCAATTTCTTGTTATTAAATTATATTCAGTAGTGGTATGTATTAAGTGAGGTAATACATGTCAGTGCTTGGCATATACTCAGTCAATGAATTTACCTCCCTTTTCTTTTTTTCTACCCCTTCATTCTAATTATTTCTTCCAATAGATTTCAATAGATTTCTTGCTGTGTGAATTTTCCCTTGCATTATATTCCAAATTTCCCAATATTTTAAAGGTAGGTAAAAAAATATATTCTTTACTGCTGAGGATATTTTTTACCATTGAAAAGGATAATATTAAAAATGTTACTTTTTTAAAAGCTTCATCAACATTAACAACAGATGTGAACTAAAACAAACATCACAGTATTTATTTCATATGGCTTTAACACAATCATATGAATGCTAACTTCGACTATTTGTGATACTAAAAATAATTTGATAATTATAGATCACTTACTTTAGTATGAAAAATATTCTTTTTTCTGAGCTAGCAGAGAACTTTGTAATTAGCATGCAATCAATATTTGTTGAGTTGCTGATTATGTTGCTTAAGTTTCAAAATTTTATAAACTTTGATTTGCTTCCCAATGACTTTTATTTAATAATTCTTATTCTTCCTTCATAAGGAAAAATAAGTCTGCCAAAACTTAAAATCTAGTTCTCTGACTCAACTCCACCACTTATTTTTAGTAATGATTTACTATTACTGGGATAATTTGTATATTGCTGGAAGTTATGGAACACTAATCTCAGGGCTAAATTGTGTTACTTAACATTTTACAAAAATTTGATAATTATTAATGTTGAATTTCTTTGAGGTCTATGGATCTTTGTGCTGCCATTTCACAAATGAGTAACCGGGAGCTACCTTCCATGACATTCTGAAGACCACACATACATCAATAGAATAGTGCCAAGAGGGAATGTTAGACAATTTTGATGTCAATCACAATGCATAGGGCAATATCTCCTAACTTCATCCATTAGCTACACTGCCTCGAATCTAATGAAGTAAATCTCATTTAGAAAGTGAAACTTTTGTTAAAGCACTTCTTACCTATATCCTTATACTGATGGGACAGATTTTTCACATAAGTTCACGGTCTATATGATAAATTGACCTTAATCAAAGCACCCTGAATCGTATTACCAATGTAGAGGTCAAAAGTAACATTAAAGAGGAAAATAGGGCTTCCCTGGTGGCGCAGTGGTTGAGAGGCCGCCTGCCGATGCAGGTGGCACGGGTTCGTGCCCCGGTCCGAAGAGATCCTACATGCTGCGGAGCGGCTAGGCCCGTGAGCCATGGCCGCTGAGCCTGCGCGTCCAGAGCCTGTGCTCCGCGACGGGAGAGGCCACAACAGTGAGAGGCCCGCGTACCGCAAAAAAAAAAAAAAAAAAAAAAAAAAAAAAATAGCGCTATAATAATAGCTGATGGCTCAGTGGGCTGTGTGCTCAGGACTAAATACACACAGCAGGAAAGAGGAGGAGGTGATGTGAGTTCAGTTGGCCATCTATTTTAAGGGGGAATAAATAATCCTTTCAGTATTATTTGAAGAGCAGTGAAGAACTGTGCCTTTCTTGCTGAGATGGTTAATTATACTTTGGATTTGTTCTTAAGGAGAAAGTAGTTCCTATCTTTCTATCTCTTAAAGTTATAAAGATAACTGCCACATGTGATTGCACCCCTGGTTAATATTTTCTGAGCAAATTAATAAAAAAATAAAATTAATTTATAATTTTTTAAAGGTTAGTGCAATAAAAGCACAATATTTTATCTCTGTCTGTCCTTACTGACCAAAATTAAAACAGAACAAAACAAAATAACACAATGTTTTATTTCAGCTTACCTAAGCCATTACAATATTATCTCCGTCACCAATTTGTAAACATTATAAGATAACCTTTACAGTGAAATTAAACTGGTCAATTTAATAAAACGGTCCATTTAGATTTTAACCATATTGATTTGAGAACATTGATTATCAACGCAAACACTTAATTCAATTTTATAAAGTCAAAATAAAATATTGTAGTAGGCAAAGTACTAAAAAAGCTAATATATAAAGAATAACAGTTAAGGTATGTGAATTTCCACCTATGTAGCAGTTCTGTATCAATTATCTCACTCAGCTATATCAACAAAGCTGGAAAATGAATATTATTACACATCTTTGCAAAGGAAGAGACCTCAGCTGAAAGCTGTAAAGTGAGTCTTCCAATATCACACACTTTTAAGGTTCCACATTTCGGTTGTCTTCAAGTCAGTTTCACTAAATGTATTTTGGTCTCTCTAAAACTTCATAGCCACTTTTGTTGTAGATTTTAAATAGCTGATCCCTGATTCTAGAACAACTATTTTCTGTTTCCCCTACCTCTTAGAGTTAATAGTTAATTTTTAAGTCCCTATTCTGAGCTAGAAAGTGTAATTCCCTCGCACCTGTCTTAGTTTAGTATTTTTTAAATTCAAAATCATTTCCTGATGCTCCAAATGTAAGACTGGAGCCTGTTTGTACAAGGGATTGCCAAAACATAGCTGCCATATCCAGCCTGCTGCCTGTCTGAACAATCTCTGAGCTAAAAAATGTTTTTTTACATTTTTGAAATGGATATAAAAGTCAAAAGAAGATTGATTTTTTGTGCAAAGTGAAAATTATACGAAATTCAAATTTCAGTTTCCATAAATATTTACTGGAATACAACCACAGATACTTTTTATTACTAGACATTTAATAAACACTGGAATCTTCCTAGGTGATCGTTAAGTAGCCATCAAGTACATGTCTGATTTACTGCCTGAGACCAGTTGTATCAGTTTCACCATCATGAAGCAACACGGGAAGCCTGGGTAATTTCAGGGATTTAAGTCAATGAAGACCATTATGAGTGAGGTAGATAAAAAGTGTGGTAAATAAAAAGTAACTCTACGAATGGATTAAAGACCTAAATGTAAGGCCAGACACTATAAAACTTCTAGAGGAAAACATAGGCAGAACACTCTATGACATAAATCACAGCAAGATCCTTTTTGACCCACCTCCTAGAGAAATGGAAATAAAAACAAAAATAAACAAATGGGACCTAATGAAACTTAAAAGCTTTTGCACAGAAAAGGAAACCATAAACAAGACAAAAAAGACAACCCTCAGAATGGGAGAAAATATTTGCAAACAAAACAACTGACAAAGGATTAATCTCCAAAATTTACAAGCAGCTCATGCAGCTCAATATCAAAAAAACAAATAACCCAATCCAAAAATGGGCAGAAGACCTAAATAGACATTTCTCCAAAGAAGATATAAAGATTGCCAACAAACACATGAAAGGATGCTCAACATCACTAATCATTAGAGAAATGCAAACCAAACTACAATGAGGTATCACCTCACACCAGTCAGAATGGCCATCATCAAAAAAATATACAAACATAAATGCTGGAGAGGGTGTGGAGAAAAGGCAACCCTCCTGCACTGTAGGTAGGAATGTAAATTGATACAACCACTATGGAGAACAGTATGGAGGTTCCTTAAAAAACTAAAAATAGAACTACCATACGACCCAGCAATCCCACTACTGGGCACATGCCCTGAGAAAACCATAATTCAAAAAGAGTCATGTGGGCTTCCCTGGTGGCACAGTGGTTGAGAGTCCGCCTGCTGATGCAGGGGACACGGGTTCGTGCTCCGGTCCGGGAAGATCCCACATGCCGCGGAGCAGCTAGGCCCGTGAGCCATGGCCGAAGAGCCTGCGTGTCTGGAGCCTGTGCTCCGCAATGGGAGAGGCCACAACAGTGAGAGGCCCGCGTACCGCAAAAAAAAAGAGTCATGTACCACAATGTTCATTGCAGCAATATTTACAATAGCCAGGACATGGAGCAACCTAAGTGTCCATCGACAGATGAATGGATAAAGAAGATGTGGCACATATATACAATGGAATATTACTCAGCCATAAAAGGAAATGAAATTGAGTTATTTGTCGTGAGGTGGATGGACCTAAAGTGTGTCATACAGAGTGAAGTAAGTCAGAAAGAGAAAACAAATACCATATGCTAACACATACATATGGAATCTAAAAAAAAAGGTTCTGAAGAACCCAGGGGCAGGACAGGAATAAAGACTCAGACGTAGAGAATGGACTCGAGGACACAGGGAGGGGGAAGGGTAAGCTGGGACGAAGTGAGAGAGTGGCATGGACATATATACACTACCAAATGTAAAATAGATAGCTAGTGGGAAGCAGCTGCATAGCACAGGGAGATCAGCTCGGTGCTTTGTGACCACCTAGAGGGGTGGGATAGGGAGGGTGGGAGGGAGACGCAAAGGGAGGGGATATGGGGATATATGCATACGTATAGCTGACTCACTTTCTTATACAGCAAAAACTAACACAACATTGTAAAGCAATTATACTCCAATAAAGATGTTAAAAAAATTTATTCACAGGATGCCCTTAAAAAATAAATAAATAAAATAAATAATTCTATGATGAAAAAAGCCAGCCAATTACTAAAGAGTCCATTAATCAAAGCAAGATACATAAACAATATATAACCTCTTAGGAGATAAAGGGGATAGTGAGAAGAAGGAAATTGTGTGTGTGTGTGTGTGTGTGTGTGTGTGTGTGTGTGTGTGTGTTGCAGATATATCATTTACTTTTTCTCTTGCAACCTCATGATTATACAAATAATGGAATCTATTCGACAAACAAAATATAACTTCATCCTTTTTCTGTAAAAATATTTACATTTTTCTTGTTTTATCATTTAGATTAGACTTTACTCTCTTAAAGATAAAGATTTAATCATTAATTTGAATTGTACATTTTGAAATATGTAAGTAAAATCATAAACAAACTAGGAATACTTTTAAATTAGTTTCAAAATACTACACTTATCAAAATTCTGGACTTATTTTTTACATTATCAATTTAAATAAACAAATCATTTTAATTTTCTGGTTCAGTGTTTTTATAATCATTTTTTATACTGTGGAGGTTTCATGTATGATATCTTTTCTACAGGAACATTTAATGATGGAGAGTAGTGAATCCAAATTTTAGTCTCTGACTGGCAGCAGAATTTTAACGACTTCAATTTCCAATATCCAATAGCTTATGTGTAATCCCTGATTATATCTCCAGGTTTTTAATATTCCTCACTCCAAAATACCTTGATTGTAGTAATTTCCAAGTTCTGCTTACAAGGTTAGGTTTCTTATTTTAATTTAATGCTTTAGAACTCATCCATAATTCAGAATAATGCATGACTGATTAAATAAACAAACCTGAATAACTTATTGTAATATTGGAAAAAAGGCAGAAATCAAAATGTATTCAACTGTTTCAATTATATTAAGTTTTGCAGCCTACTGTTAGATTCAAATCTATGAACCGAACTGTTTCAAGGCTTAAATAAGGCCAAACATCATAAGTTCTTAAATAATTTAAAAAAATTTTCTGATTAGAAGCTTTTGGAAAAGAAGACCAAGAAATGTGCCCTCAGCTGAAATACAGGTCATGGTATAGTATCCACAATTTACTGTGTTGATTACATTATGTCTTCCTTCCAAAATATCTTCCTGCTTGTTTCTATGGAGACGGTTTAATCTGTGTTGAACTGAATAGACGATGATTAGTGTGCCCAGCATGATGAGAGTAGATAGTATCTTCTCACTTGACCCTAGTGATTAGATTGGGTCTGTTCTGAATTTTCCCTTAGTATTAGGATATTTTCTGACTTTAGAGCATGACTCTAACTATGAAAACACAGAATTTCTGGAGTGACAAAAGAGTGCCTGAGGTACTCAGTAATGTGCTTCCACTCAAGGTAGACAGAACTCTAACATGTCCAAGGAGTGCATAACTACTACCTCCATTTTGCCTTAAACTGCACAGTGGTTACACCCTTCAGGACTTTAAAATTCTCATTCTTCACATGCCCAGACTAACTCTTGGCCAAAGACATACAGAAAAGCCCCATGAAAGACTTCTGGGTTCAAACTTTGGGATAGCTTACTATCTTCCAATAATATTCTCTGCAAATTTCAGCTGTTTCTGAAAACTGAGCTCCAGTGTTTGTATCCTCAGCTCAGAAAGACAAATTCTCTCTGCCTGTTTCACATTCTTCAGCCGCAGTCTGAAAGTGCATAAATATTGAAGGCCAGACTGAAGGTAACACATCCCTTACTTGTCTCTTTTCTATCAAGTATCATGGATAGGTGTTTTCCTACACTTGAAAAGAGTTGACTCAAATATTTGTTCCATTTTTATAGTTTTTTACTGTGTTACAGTTAGTCCAGTACCAGTACCTCCAAAATGGTCAGCAGCAAAACTGTTAACTAAAATGTCATCTTCCTTTTCATAACCTAGTTTTAAGCCTCACAGCTCCATTGTATATTCTTCATCTTAATGTCTGTCTCAAAATTGATAGCAAAGAAGTTCTGATTTCATCTTATACTAAAATAATTAAGAAATATATCTATTCACAGTTTCCAAGTAATTGGGTCTATTTTATGCAAAATTTTGTTTTTCATTTCTGCTTTTAATGCCTTCTTTTATCAGAATGTGGCATTAAATATTTTATTTTTTAAAACTTACAGATATTTCCATAACAGCTTAATGTTTGGTAACTTTTGGATACATTTTCTGTCTGCTTGAAAATAATTGTTTTTATTGTTTTAGAGTACAAAATTCATACATACTGTTAATTATATGTGGGAGATTATTTATATTTTATGTCTAGTTTACATTTAAAATTTGGAAACACTCATGCTAAAGTTTACTTTTGTGCTCCTGCAAATGAATACTTAATTTTGTTTGCTTGTTTTGTACCTTTTGACAGGTGTTATTTGCATTTTTCTTTAATTCTATTTTTTCGGCTAGTAATTTAATAAATTCTATTTCTTATGTCAAATCAACACTTAAAAGCAAACACTACTCAGCATTACTGTTACATTTGCTTTTTTGGGTGAGAATTATTCACAGTGATATTGCATAAGAAATCTCCTTCTCATAGGAACCCATTCCTATACCCTATTGCCAATTTCTCTGAAGGTTTGAAATGAGGTATTCCATAACAACTGATAATGTTTGATTGTACCAGTTTCAGAATTATTTTGATTTGTAGAACTATTAATAATGATTTAATTCTTAGGGGCATGTGTCTTAGTATGTAATTCACCCTTGCCCACCACATAGCTCCTCTTCTTTGGACCCTTGTCAGTAACCAAAATGAAGAAAAAGGGCAGAGTGATAGTTGGAATAGTTTCTTGCTAGCTTATAAAGATCATTTTTAATTAAATAACCTCAACTCATGAAATGTTTCCGACTTTTCAGACTTTGCATAAAATGAAATAAGAACATTCAGAGTGCTATTGAATACTAATAAAATCTTACACTGGCTCTTTTCTCTCCACTCCTCCCTCTCTCATATACTCTCACACAATATAGCTGTTAATCAATAATAATTGTAAAATTATCCATAGCTTGAAAACTGAAATAGGATAGTATTCTTTTTTTAGAGTTCATATTGAACATAAAATATCAAATATAATAAGATAATCACACAACATAAAACATTGTCTTATATACATTAGAAAGATTATAACAGGTTGCTCTAATGTAAATTTGTGTGTGATATATGTAAAGAGGTTTCTTTTTTTGGTTGCGGTACGCGGGCCTCTCACTGTTGTGGCCTCTCCTGTTGCGGAGCACAGGCTCCAGAGGCGCAGGCTCAGCGGCCATGGCTCACGGGCCCAGCCGCTCTGCGGCATGTGGGATCTTCCCGGACCGGGGCACGAACCCGTGTCCCCTGCATCGGCAGGCGGACTCTCAACCACTGCACTACCAGGGAAGCCCAAAGAGGTTTTTTTAATGACAATTTCAACTGTTCACATTCTATAAATTTTCAAATATGATACTTTGTGTTCCCTAGTAATAAATTTATTCACAAGTAATTAAAATGATTTATATACAGTGTTTTCATAAGCAGTGACCTCATGATCCTTGACTCATTTGGGAAGATAAGAAATGTGTATTATGGTGATAGGTAGAACGAAAATAATTCAGGCTAAAATAAATTATGTCAAACATCAACCTCATATTAACATGTTTTATCTGTTCTCCAGCTTAATCAAATTACTATTGTAAACCATTCACAGTGTAGTAATTTAATAACTTATAAATCTTTTTTTAAAAAAAGGAACATGACATTTAAGTCTTTTGTGCATCCGTAAAACAAGTTATTAGGCTATTACAAATCTAAGTGACAACACATAATTTTGCATTCCAATCACAACATAGATGTTTCTGGTATTGTTTTCCAAGTAAACTTGAGATGGAATTGAATAAAACCTCATATTCATTATCAATCTGAAAGAGCCCACAAATCAAATTCTTCCAAAACATGTTCACTGTGGTTGGTTGACTACTTTTCTCCTGTCACAGAACAATGGAAATACATTCATTTTGTTACATTGGGTGCCTGGAGGTAAATACATGTCTATGACATTTTAGAATTTTTTTTTTTCCTGTAAATGTGAAACTCCCAGTGATTTATAAGAGAAAAATATATTACTATTTTATTACTTCTCTCAAAGTCAATTTATCCTCATGTTTTAAAATTTATTTTATTGCAACTTGTGTACCAATAGATATGGACTTGAAATACATATTATTTAAAAATAGAAAAATTTTGACTTCTAAAAAAGACTATGAAAAACTATAACACAGAATGTAAGGTTAAAAACGAATCTTATAAGTGTGCCTATTTTTAATAGCATAAAATTGCTATTTTTAATACAAAATATGAAACCAAAATATTATAAGGTTACTTCAAGTGGATTAAATTTATTTATATTTATGGTTGAATAGAAGAATTTCTTAGAAGAGATTGATATTTTCCATCTTATTATGTACAACTTCACAGATTAGGTATAAGATACATATATTAGGCTAGCTATTTTTTGAAAAAATGTCCTCTTAAATTTTAATAATTAAAGAAAGGACATTTTCCACTATAAGTTTCTTTTCTTTGTGTGTGCAGGCAAATAGATTTCTGCTATAACCTTCAACTGTAATATAGTTCATATGCCCCCCTTAAAGTATCTTCTAACTTGAACATGTAATTTACCTTGGCAATTTAGAACTTAAAGCTAGTGGTTCCAAGTTGAAATTTGTAGGTGAATATTCTAGGTATAGAAAGGTCAATGTTATGTTCACTTTGTAATTTTCTAAAATTGGAATAATTCAATCTACCAATCTCTGGATGGATTTTAAAAATAAAAAAAATCAAAGAGTAATTTTTAAATTATATATAAACAATAGTGATCGAGTTGTCATCATTGTCAAAAATGTGAGCATACAATACATCAACAGTTCAATAGCATCATCTGGAGAAGAACAACACACTCAATTTCAGAGCTAGAAAATTTGGTTACCAGTCTTAGGATGACTTTAGGTAATATAATTAAATTCTCTGGGTCTATTTTCCCAGTGTTAAATGAAAGCTGTGAATCATATCATCTCTAGTTTTTTATTGGTGACAATATTTTACAATTTTTCAGTTTGGGAAATCATTTATTTCTTAATAATTATAATGATTTAGACATATAAAAGACATTCCAGAGTAAATGACTCAAAATTTCAATTTACTTTATAGCCTCAATGACAAAATTGGGAAAACACATGCTTTTAGAATAAGATTATCTCATGTGCTTTTGTCTGGTACAGTGATACCATACAAATACCAGTGTTAGGAAGAATCATTTAGTGAAGAGCTTTTAAGAAATGGAATATAAAACATATTAATAGGAGAAAGCTGTTCTCTAATTGGGCACTCCCCAAACTGGAGAATATAAGAGATTGTCCTAAGAGATTGTATGTTATATAGGAAGAGAAGAAGGGAAGAAAGGAGAACAGGAATATGAAAAGGAAGAGAAATATTTAAGGTAATACTCTTCATCATGTTCTAAAAAGTTCAGCAAATAGATTTTATTAAAATTGCTGCAAGATTTGCCAGAGTCTACAGCATGCAACATGCTTTGGGATATTAAAGGCAGGATGGATTATACAACAATTATTTGGTAATAGTTTTCTCATAAAAAGTATTACCATATAGAGAAGTATTCCTTGAAATACAACTGAGAAATGATGCTTAAGTTTTAAAAAGTATGAAACACTCCCTACTTTACACTCATTCATAATAAGACATTAAAATAATAAAAACAAAAAAATATATATAAAATAATAATGAATTAAAACAAATAAAAAGTAAAGGATGAGATATTGATAAGAGATATTACTCAGAATTGATCATGGGAATTTGTTAAATATGTAGATCATACAAATTCTTATTATCATGATGTTACAAGATGTGATAGAAGATGATGTTTGAAAATATCAAATTGGTTGAATATTTGATTAAAAATTCACGTCAAGGAAAATTTTTTCAGTGAATAAATGACTTTAAAACAATGTGAAAGGGCTTCCCTGGCGGCGCAGTGGTTGAGGGTCCGCCTGCCCATGCAGCGGACGCAGGTTCGTGCCCCGGTCCGGGAGGATCCCACATGCCGCGGAGCGGCTGGGCCCGTGAGCCATGGCCGCTGAGCCTGCGCGTGTGGAGCCTGTGCTCCACAACGGGAGAGGCCACAGCAGTGAGAGGCCCGCGTACCGAAAAAACAACAACAACAACAATGTGAAAGATCTGTCCATGCTGTTGCAAATGGCAAAATTTCCTTCTATTTTATTGCTGAGTAGTATTTCATTGTATATATACATATCACATCATTTTATTTTTAAGTTCTTTTTTTGTTTGTTTGTTTTTTTTTTTTGATTTGGATCATTTTTAAAGTCTTTATTGAATTTGTTACAATACTGCTCCTCTTTTATGTTTTGGTTTTTTGCCTGCGAGGCATGTGGGATCTTAGCTCCCTGACCAGGCATCGAACCCACACCCCCTGCATTGGAAGGCGAAGTCTTAACCACTGGACCGCAGGGAAGTCCCCATACCACATCTTTATCGATTCATCTGTTGAACACTTTCATATCTTGGGTATTGTAAATAATGCTGCTATAAATAGTGGGGTGTGGGTATCTTTTCCAATTCGTGCTTTTGTTTTTGTTCTTTTTTAGATATATTCCCAGGAGTGAAACTTCTGGATCATATGGTAGCTATATTTTTAGTTTTTGGAGGAACCTCCATACTGTTTTCCACAGTGGCTGCCCCAATTTATGTTCCCACCAACAGTGTACAGCTATTCCCTTTTCTCTACATCCTCACTAAAATTTGTTATTTGTGGTCTTTTTGATGACAGCCATCTGACAAGTGTGAGATGATATATCATTGTAGTTTTGATTTGCTTTTCTGATGATTAGTGATGTTGAGCATTTTTTCATGTGACTCCTGGCCATCTGTATGTCTTCTTTGGAAAAATATATTATGCTTTGTGAAATAAGCCAGACAGAGAAAGACAAATACTGTATGTTATCACTCATACATGGAATCTAAAAAATAAAACAAATTAATATAAATATAACAAAACAGAAAGAGACTCACAGACATAGAGAGCAAACTAGTGATTACCAGAGGTGGGAGCGGGGGATAAGACGGGGTAGGGAATTAAGAGGTACAAACTACTATGATAAAACAACTAAGCTACAAGGAGTTATTATCCAGCATAGGGAATATAGCCAATATTTTATAATAACATTAAATGGAGTGTAATCTATAAAATTTTTGAATAACTATGCTGTACATCTGAAACTAATATAATACTGCAAATCAACTATACCTCAATAATTTTTTTTAAAATATTCTTTCTATAAGCCATCTATCCTCCGATAAAGCTGAACATTGAGAAGAAAAAAAAAAAAACAATGTGAAAGAAAGAGAATCCATTAAATGAAAATAGAGTTCAAAAAACAATACGTACTTTTCTTGTCCTTAACACTCTAAGACCAGACATAATGATGGTGACATCATAAGATCAAATGTTTACAGAAGTTCATAGTGTTTAGTCCTACAATTCATCAAAAGAGTTACATGAAAAAGGCAATTTGATTAAACTCTGGTATGTCTGAAAGTCCTCTCCTGTTTCTTCATGAAAACACACATGCCACTCACATGCACACATGCACCTGCACACACACAGAAACACACAATTTGCCTCACAAAATACGCGTTGTTGCTCATGATTGAACAACTTCAAGGGTGATTCAAAAGTCCATGAATCCCCAGGCTATTTGATGTCTCTCTTCATTACTTGGGCACTAAATGTAATCACAATGTCCTTAAAAGAGAAACACAGAGGGAGATTATAGACAGAAGAAGATAAGGTGATGTATCCATGAAGGGAGAGATTGTTGTAATGTGACCACAAGCCAAGGAATGCCAGCAGCTGGAAAAGGCAAAAAATGTATTCTCCCTAGAGCTTGCAGAAGTAGCATAGCACTGCAGAAAACACCTTAATTTTGATCCAGTCAAACTATTTTTGTACTTTTGGTTTCTGGAATTGTAAGATAATAAATTTCTGTTGATTTAAGCACTATCTTGGGGTAATTTGTTACAGAAGTCACAGAAAACTGATGTAAGTATATTTTGGTAAAATTCTATCATTATTTCAACTATTTTGACATATTATATTGTCTCACACTCCATACTCTTCTCAATAAATATCTAAATGGAATACAGGTCTTGGCATCAAGAGTGACATTTGCAATATACTTATAATCTCAGGGAACAATAAAGTAATTCATAATCTTAATATAATTTACTTGAGTCAGTTTAGAAAATTGAATACTGTCATTTTCAACTTTAAGCTTAATGCCCTATATACTTTCTTTTGAAATGTCCTTCACATTTTAGGGAGTGTTCATTCACTGCAGAATTTCACTTAATCAGTAAGATATTTGATTTTTTCTTACCTTAATGTTTAAAAAATATTTCTTTTGTTTTACCTGTAAATATTATCAATCTGGCATATTCTCAGAAACTCATAACCATATTTGATACTTAAGTGCACATGTTCATTTTGTCATAAATTGCTTGTGACTATTTAATAGAAGATACAAATGTATTTTGGGGAAAGATATTTTATGAGCAAGGAGTGGTTAACTCTTCCAGTGATAATTTAGAATTTCTTGTATACAAATGTGCAAACGATGTATTCAAATGACACAGTAAATTTAAATCATATACCAATTATTGTCCAGCATACTATATATGTGAAATCTTAAGCAAATATGAAATCAGTAGATTTTACACAGGTATAAATTTACTAATTCGCTTATTCATACATGTGTCTCTTAAATTAGTCAATAGCCTCAATCTGGCTTTCCTGACATTTTCCCAAAGAATGTAGATGCATGTAGAGGCCTCTCCTTTTTCTGTCATTAACAATATGAAAAAGGACCTATAAAAGTAGCAGCAACAGAAAGTTACATATCAATAAAAATACAATTCAATTATGCTCCACGAAAGTTTAAAAGATGTGGGGTTTTTTGCAGTGTAAAAATAGCCCAAATTAAAATATTTTAATTAAGAAAAACATAATATACTGGATTTTTAGACATTAGGCATTATTAGAATCACCACTGTGCTATGTACTAGGGGAATGCAGATGAGTGAGAAGAGGAACAAGCGCCTAAGGCACTCAGAACATGACTTAATATCTGACTTTATTACACAACATGTTATAATAGAGATAGAAAATCATTCCAATAGAAGGAGAACAGAGTAGCAAATCATTTGACTGGGAGGAAGGTCAATTCCGAAAGGCCACAGAGAAAGTGAAGCTATTATGGTGAAGTGGGGGAAATATTCTGGGTATTAAATGAAAAAAAAATATGGCATGTCCTGAGCCTTCTCGGTATTCTGATATAATACAAACAGAAATCAGGAGAAGTGGGTCTGCTCTTCTAAGGAAGAAGAAGCGAACAATCTGGAGACTGAAAAAACAAAACAAAACTGTGAGCACTATGATAAATAATAAATATAAATGAAGTGGTGTTTTTTTGTTCTTATTTATTTTATTACTGTGTTTCTGAGTTAATTGAATTGAATAGATGAGTAGTTTCTCTCATGTCATTTAACACACAGACAGTCCTCACTTGGGATTGTAAAATTGATGGTGTGAGCTAAAACCAAGCGAAGCTATCTTAAAATTCAATGGGAAAAATTATGATGGTTCCATGACCTTTAAAAACTTTTGTCAAAATATTAAAAACTCTCTTTTTGTTGGTTATATATTTATAGGTGAATGAAAAATTAGTAAAACTAATATTTAGTTATTATACACTGTATTAAAACATTTAAAACGTTAACAAAGTGTTTTACATTCTTTGGAAAGAAAACTCATGAAAAGTACTTTGAATACTGCTTCCTTCTCCAGCTCCTTTTATAACTGGTGATAATAAATAATTTTTCTATGCCTTGGATAATTGTCATTTTCCTTCTAAGTTTGGGTCAACTTTCCATATTTTATGCTCTGTACTTTCAGTGTTGTTAAGCACCTCCGATAGTTCTATTAACATGAAATTTATTTTCCAATATTACTTACTCTGGAATATTTCTTTTTAAAAAATATTTTATTGAAGTATAGTTGATTTACAATGTTGTATTAGTTTCCGTTGTACAGCAAAGTGATTCAGTTATATATATATGTGTGTAGATATCTATATCTATATCTATATATATTCTTTTTTCAGATTCTTTTCCCTTATAGATTATTACAAAATATTGAGTATGGTTCCCTGTGCTATACAGTAGGTCCTTGTTGGTTACCTATCTTATGTAGAGTATATATGCTAATCCCAGACTGCCAATTTATCACAACCACCTTCTTCAGTTATGCTGGTAAATTACCTTCACTATATTCCTCTCGCTGCATATCTTAAGTCTCCCAAAGAGGGCAGCATCGACAGTTCCATGATCAGTCATCCTAATCACATTCATTTTTACTTCCACTGTTACCACTTTTTGTTTCTTTTCTGTAACTTCGTCTTTCCTTTTTTTGTTTATATATTTTTGTAAAATTTCACTTGTGTTTATCCATGGGAGACAAGGTAGCAATGCAACTGCATGCTTTTCTGGGAACTGAATTACAGATGCAGAGACCAATTCCTGACAGACTCTGAAGGAAGTGATGACATTGGTCACTGATCATGATGTGCATCTGTCATTTATGTAGTGATGTATGGAAAGAGGAGCTAGCAGCAAGTTTGTACTTTATCCAATTATTCATGGTTGATATATCCAAGTAATTTAATTTGAACTATTTGGAAATTGGTATTATTTAAATAAACTGTGGTAAATAAAACTTATGTAAATCAGAGCCCTACAAAGCAAAGGCTTATAATGTAAAATAGAAATAAGATTACTGAAATATCAAACAAATGTAACATATAGGCAAATCCAAGTATCAATGAGCAATCATTATTAAAGGTGTGGTGTAAGATATAACAGCTGTTTGGTCAACACTTTCCAATTTTATTACACAAAGTGGCAGTAAAACATGAAAATGGTAACTTGGTGTATATCCGAAAGGATGTTAAATTTGAAATCCTCAGTCTGGGAGTCTAAAAGTTACTCTGTATCCTTCCTCTCTGTGGTCTGTGGTTGGTTGGCTCACTAGTAACTCTGACCTTTCTGTTCTCACTTTGCCCAGAATACCTGGTGACTGACCCAGAGCTGCCCCTTCTTAGACCACCACTCTGCCCTTTGCTGGTCTCCATTTTCCATCTGAATAGTCATCCCTTAAACACATCTTCAGATCCTAGTTTAACCCCACCTAACCAACTCTCTCTAGTTCATAACCCAGCCATGACTCCCCATCACCTGGTGATCCAGAAGGCCAAACCCTTGCCTCCACAGCAAGCCTGCCCTTGCTGCCTTCTTTGGCCTCATCCCCTCCTGTTGTTTGTTTCAGCCCTCTCAGGACTATAGCTCATTCCCTGGACATTACCATCTACATGCTTCTATGGTTTGCAATGTCTGGAGCACCTTCCCTTTGTGGCCCTCCCACTACAGCATCACAGAACAGGTAGCCAGTTCCCGCATCCCAACCCAGGCCTCACTGAGCCTGTGGAGGAAGTAAGACCCATGTCTTGTTCTGCCTGATGTCCAGACCCCTGGGAAGGTACTGTTGCCCAAGTCAACTTGGGTGGCTCATCAATCTCCTGGGTCTGCTGGCCTCCCCCAGTGAACAGAAATTAATTCTGGCACTCAATATCCCATCTTCCTTAGGCAGGGAAGCACATGAACAACCCACCTCCACCCCTAGCCGAGCTCCTACCGCCTTCTCTCCCCCTCTCCCCCAGTGATGTTGTTCCACTCTCACCACCTCCACAGCCCAGCACTCAACCCTTCCTGAGGGCCCCACAGAATTACTGAGAGGGGCTGGCTCACGAGACCTCTACTGCCAGACAGAAGTGATAGAGTGATTCCTGCTGAAAGGCAGAGAATTGCATGTCTAGTTTTTCTTCTTCCCGTTAAGCACTGATAATTGTGCCTATGGAACTTGTAAATTCATTGTAGTAACCAGCTGGCAGCTTCCTTGGCTTCTCCATCAAAACCTTGGTTCCTACTCTCTTGGGATGGAGGAGGTCAGGGAAACCACTCCACACTTGGTTCACCCAAACACAGGTGAGGAAGGCCAGCCAACATAGTGATCATAGTATTTATTTATTTATACAAACAACAACAATAGAACCTAATTACCATAAGAATTATGTTTACTTCAGGAACTCACTTAGCGTGATTTCCCTCCCCCCTCCCCCAGGGTTAGCTTTAGGTCTTCCAAAGAAAATTATCTTAAGCTTCATAATTAGAAGAATAATTGTCTCAAGCAAATCTTCAATAGTCCAAAGTTAAAAGTGATCTATAGCTTTTATTTAGGCATTTATGAGTAAACTTAGGAGTTTGGAAGATTGCAAGTAAGAGAGTATAAAAAATTAATAAAGAGAAACTTTAATTAAATAGAATTGGGAGACCAAAAGGGGGAGCTCTCATGGCCCCCTCATGATAGCAGAGCCCAATAGGAAGAAGAAAGACTCCACTCTTTTCCCGGCAGAGACTCAACCAATGAAAAGCCATGGACTCTTTGTTTACTACAGCCCTCCCAACTTCCTTTTCCTCTCTAGAAAAGAGTGCTCTTTCCCTTGACTTGCAGGGACTTGCATATGGCTCAACATGGTTGTAGACCCCATACTGCAATTCTCTGCTGATTTGGATTTAACCCATCTTTGGTGGAGAAATATCTGTCAGTCTTGTTTCAGGTCAAGAATGGCAATATAAGAAAGAGCAAGCTTTAACTCCCCCTTTTCCTCCTCAGAATCTGACAGAAGTGTTCAAAAGGAGAATAAAAATAAAAATAAAATGGGGGCCTTAATCAGTGTTAAAAACGAGATAAAGCAAATTGTTCAAAATTCAAATACTTTTTTAAAGATATAATGACAGAAGATTGCAAATTAAAGGAAATCTCTGTTATTAACTCTTACCCTACAGATGGCAAAAAAAGGTTGTGAGATGTTACATGAGGTAGAAAAAGGAAATTGTGACAAATCTCATAGTATCAAATAAGCTGTAGGAGTGAAAGTCAAAGCTGATGACTGGTCACAGGGTTGATGGCAATTCCTGCCTTTTAGTAACAACTTTTTTTTTTTTTTTTTTGCGGTATGCGGACTCTCACTGTTGTGGCCTCTCCCGTTGTGGAGCACAGGCTCTGGACGCACAGGCTCAGCGGCCATGGCTCATGGACCCAGTCGCTCCGCGGCATGTGGGATCCTCCCGGACCGGGGCACGAACCCATGTCCCCTGCATCGGCAGGTGGACTCTCAACCACTGCGCCACCAGGGAAGCCCTAGTAACAGCTTTTGATTTCAAAGGCTGTGGCTGCACTGCTGGAATTGCAAACACTGAGGTGACATATTGGCTGCACACTAATTCTCTATGGAGGTGTGATTCACTTCAATGTGGGGGAAAGACCCTGAAATCAGATGAAATTCCTTAATTCTGGGGAAAGAAGACTAGAAGAGAAGAGAATGCAAGTAATTGGAAAAGTGAAAATTACTCTACCAGAAGCCACCTTTTTTCAGTATAATTAATATTTAGATTCAAAATCTCAAAGTACGCAGGAAAGAGTTTTAAGCGGTGAAACTAAGCTTCTACAAATTTGGTTATGGAAATGAGGATGAAGAAATCACTCTTTCGCTTAGCACAGCTGGACGAAAAGCAAGCACTGCTCTCTTTTTCAATGTTTTAAAACTATATACAATTTCCATGAAACATACTCTGGCGATGATGTATTCAGAGTTTAGCCCTAACAATTTCAGATGCTGATTATGCTCCTGCTGGATCTTCAGAGTTAAAGGGCAGAATGTTTTTGATGCCAGATGGTTCATAGGGGCCTGGTGGAGGTAAGGCTTCTTTATGTTCACCATTTCTATCAAGAGCCACAGTGTTTGAAAATAGTTTTTTTCACAATACCTCATACAAAGGTCTAGGGGAAATTGATACAATTCTCCTCCCTACACAACTCAGACTAGTTTTTGTCACACTCCTTCAGTAAGGATGGTGCATGTCAACACTGATGGCAACATGGAAGGAAACAATACAAGTCATGGTTAAACCTTGGTGATAGAATCAGATTTTGGTCTTTGATTACTTATATTGGTCATTAAAAACATGAATTTCCTTATTGTATAGATATGTAAGCCTTTATTTCTACTGATATTTCCTATGTAAATATCTGTTTATGATTTTCATTGTTAATTAAGTTGAATTAGGTAAAACTATATGAATAAGAAGTGGTTTGTATTAGTTTTTTTCTTAAACAAAACTTTTCCCTGAGTGTTCACCTAAAAACAACTGATGGAACAATCATGACAAAAAAATATGTAGATACATTTCCTAGATGATTACAAATATGATCACCATATGCAGCCTTTCACTATTCATAGGATAAAGGTGAAGCCCAATATGAAAACAGATTTCTGATGTCTTGAGAAGTCTTCGCAAAGCTAAATTAGGTAGAGATGATGCAAAATTGGCAAGAATCCCCATACCATGAGCTGAATATTCACCCTTTTCTCTCTTTCTTCATTCCTCTCCCTACTTTACAATTATTCTATTGAACATCTATTTTGGGGATGGATAACAAGACAGGTGATTATTAAGTCAAATGTATGATTTTTTATGGCAATTAACAATTGATTTTCAAAGTTCCATATCAGGAAGTTTGTGTAAATTGAAACATCTAATATTTTGCTGAAGCACTGTGATATTGCTAAAATGTTTTTGAGAATTTTTATAACTTTTCATATTTGTTATTTATTTTCTGGGTATTTTTTTTTGCTTCTTCTGCTCAATTTTTAAATGGTATTTCTGAATTTTCATGAATACTTGATATTAAAATTTTACATGTTAGGCTTAGTGGTAATTTTTTTTCACTATTTTTGCAGACATTTTCTCTTTTTCAGTTTTCTCTTTGCTTTTTAAATTTTTCTTGTAAGTCTTTTTGTAGTTCCAGAAAATAGACATTTTATTCTCCACTGTCTCTTTAATGTCTCTTACATCTACAGAAATGAACATGTTTTCTCCTCTACATATAACCACAATCCTCCCTATAGTTGCTTCCACCTGACAGTCTCCAAATTAAATTTTAGATAAATTTCTATTATGTCAGAAAAACAAACATTGTGAGCATTATGATAAAGTGATTACCAAAACTGCTTCCATTCTATAGTATGACTTTGCAACTCGTTAAATCAACAGGTAGAGTTTATTTCCTTAGTACTGAATTATAGGTTGTCCTTGTAACTCACTTTGGCCAGTGTAACTAGAAGCAATGTTGTGCCAACGCTGAATTTAGCCTCCCTTCAAGAGGCCTTGCAAAATGCTCCTCTCTTTTTGTCTTTTGCCTTCACTGTGGGAGATGCTGAAGTTAGGCTACTAGAGAGCATAAGACATAGACTGGGCCATGTCAGCCCTGGCTTCCAGCTCAATACTCAGAAATACAGACAGAGAGGGCTTCCCTGGTGGCACAGTGGTTGAGAGTCTGCCTGCCGATGCAGGGGACATGGGTTCGTGCCCCGGTCCGGGAAGATCCCACATGCCACGGAGTGGCTGGGCCCGTGAGCCATGGCCGCTGAGCCTGTGCGTCCGGAGCCTGTGCTCCACAACGGGAGAGGCCACAACAGTGAGAGGCCCGCGTACAGCAAAAAAAAAAAAAAAAGAAAGAAATACAGACAGAGAAACCAGCTAAGATCAGCTGAACTGCCTAGTTGACCTTCAGGTAACCACAGACACAGAGTGAGCTTTGCTGAATCCAGCTCAGATCAGCAAAACCACCCATGTGTCCCAAAGACTCAAAACAAACTAAATGTTAATTGCTGTATGCCATGAAGATACTGTGTTTTTACAACAACAACAACAACAAAATTAGGTGGCATTTTTGTGGCAATAAATAACTGATCCAAGCAAACACCTTTCAAATGTATGTATATTTAACTATATATTGTTTATGTGTTTTATTGCACTACTGTGTAGTGTGGATTGCAAAACATTAAAAACACATATTGATAAAGGACAACAGGAAAACAAATGTAAGTTAAATATTTTCCTGTATACCCATTTTGTGTATTTATCCTAAAGTATCTAAAGTGTCATTTCTTCAGGGAAGCCTTTCCCATATTATGTTCCATATACTATATGTCTCCATGGAAGCCTCTGTTTCTCCTTTCTAAGGACTCATAACATTAGAAATATTTTCTCATATCCATCTCCTTTCTAAACAGTAGAGCTCAAGAAATCAGGATCTGCATCCATCTCCTTCATTGCTCTATTTGATGCTTAGGAAAATAACCATTCAATAAAATACAGCAAAGAATGACAATTTACTCTTTTACATTGTCAAAGCTATTGTTTTTTCATTGTGATTTTCTTTATTTTGTAATACTTGTAATTCTTCCAACTCTAAAGGAAATAATTTATTTTATGTCTTTAATATATCTTACTAGCTTTGCCTAGCTTTTATAAATCTGTGTAGGATATTTAAATAACTACTTTTCTCTAAATTATGTACTAAGTTATCCATTTTTTTATATTGATTTTCAATGCCAAACAAAGTGCAATTTTTGTAAATTGATACAGCCACTATAGAAAACAGTATGAAGGATCTTCAAAAAATTAAAAATAGAACTACCATATGATTCAGCAATTCCATTTCTGGGAATATATCCAAAAGAAACAAAAATCCTAACTCAATAATGTAGCTGCACACCCATGTTCATAGCAGCTTTATTCACAATAGCCAAGAAATGGAAACAGCCTAAGTGTCTATCAATCTATGAATGGATAAAGAAGTTGTGGTCTGCCTATCTATCTATATATCTATCTATCTATCTATCTATCTACATATATATAGAAAGAGAATCATAGAAAAAGACATCAGACTTGTGGTTATCAGAGGCAGAGGGTGGGGGTGGGGGAATTGTACGAAGGTGGTCAAAAGGTACAAACTTCCAGTTGTAAGATAAATAAGTACTAGGGATGTAATGTGCAACATGATAACTAATATTAATACTACATGGTAACTAATACCTAATACTGCTGTATAATATATAGGAAAGTTGTTAAAAGAATAAATCTTAAGAGCTCTCATCACAAGGAAAAATTTGTTTTCCTTTTATTCTTTCTTACTTTTTATTGTATCTATATGATAAGATGGATGCTCGCTGAACCTATTGTGGTAATCATTTCACAATATATGTAAATCAGACCATCATGGTTCATGCCTTAAACAGTGATATATGTCAATTATTTCTCAATAAAACTGGAAAAATACATAACGCAATTTGTAAGCTCTTTATACCTCCAGATGAAAATATTCAGATTATTTCCCAGTATAGCACATTCTTAAACCATTATATAAAATAAATACGTTTTTTGTCAAACCAGTTTTTAACCAGACAGAATTATTTGAAAGAAAAAAGACCTATTTAAATAGTCGAGAGTAAGAGAAATTTATTATGTGGGTGCCAGAGGGTCTGAGAGATTAAGTTTAGTGAGTATTCCTAAATTATAGGAAGAGAAATCTGCTTAGACTTGAATCTACTTCTGTGTCCTGGTTCTTCCCCTCCTCCACCCCCCAGAATAGGTCATTCCACCCTTCAAAAACCATGCCATGACCTTTCTGCTTCAGGGGCCATCACAAGTGACTGATCAGTTTCTATGACTTAATTTATATTCCCTGAAGAGTATTAGATTAGATCAAGTATCCCTCCTAGACAGCTATTTCTGTTACCCACTATTTATTACTTCTAAAAACAGGTACATGAACAGGATACTAGATTTATTTCTACTATGGTTAACTGAGAGACATAGACTAGAAACAAAATATTTCATAAGTATTTACTATGCCAGATATAAAGTGGGTATCAAGAAACATTTTACAACAATAAATTAAAATGTTTTAACATAAAATTTATTAAACTTCTTACAAAATAGTAATAACTACTTTCAAAACAGTATTGAAAAGAAATCCTATTCACCGTAAGTAAATATATGACTTCCATAAGAAACGTTTCTCATAAAATTTAAAAATGTAACTCCAAGCAGAAGACGAGTTAAATAACTAAAGAAATATAAATCTCTCTAATTATAAGCACTTAGCAATAAGGTTGCCAATTCTTTCAAGTTAATTTTATATTTGCAGAATATTTCAATCATTATTACAATGGAATTTGTTTTGGGATTTGAAAATAACTAATTGTGAGTTTTATCTGGAAGAGTAAATAATTAACTAAATTTACTTCTGAAAATTAAACAAAATGAAAAAGAGGACATTACAGGTTAAATAGTAAATTGTATTTAAGACTATATTTAAAATACACAGTATAAAGCTATGTATAAATAAGTTAAATTACTCTTAAAGAAGAAGTGTGTGTGTATACATATATATCTTATAATAAATATATATATTTATACACATATCTTATAATAAAGGGAAGTCATTCAAAAGCTTTTGAAAAAATTTTTTTAAAAAACAAGAACAACAAATCAATACCAAAGAATAAGAAGAGTGTTCAGAAGAGTACATTAAGCCAGTAAGTAAATACATAGGAATATTTGTAACTGAATTAACTAAAAAGTAGAAAGTAGACATTAGACAGCATTTTTACCAACCAAAATTATAAAGTTTCTAAATAATCCCCACATGATTCAAAGAGTTGTCAATGGTTTAAAAGTGCATTTTAACAGGGAACGTTAATACAGATTAATACAGAGATTAATACAAATAACATAATCAGATTCTACCAAACCCAACTTGCCTGCAGAATGCAACTACAAACTCTGGACAAAATACAAATAAATAATATTCTGAATGCACTAAAAAATAAACAAAAATAGGCAGACTTTGATGGCGACATTTGGTACAAGCTTGATTTGGTTTGAATATCTTTATTTTCATGATTTTTACCTTAAGGTAGGTCCAAGGTGCTAACATGGGGGATGGCTTAAACTCAAACATACACACACACACACACACACACACACATACACACACACACACGCAATCCTTCTGTCTTTCTTGGCTGAGGAACCAAAGATCAGAATTCAAGGCAACTACAGCCTCTGAAACATTAGTGGAAAGTCCTCCAAGTCAGTGGGAATCCTAAATTCTGTGTGCAAGTTCTGCCTGAATCCTTGGGCTCTACCGTGATCACATATGCTTGCATCCATCTAGCTACACTTAAAAGATCTGAACAGAAGTTTGCATTGCCACCCAAGAGACAGAGTTGGCAGCTTGATTTCAGCCCTGTTGATTGTCTGCTTAGTAACTGAATCAATAACTTTCAGAATATTGCTGAATCTAGAGTGTCCACAATATAACTTTTGCAATATCCAGGATAAAACCAAAACTACTCAATATAACATAAAAGGAAAAATATTACAGGTTATCAAGAGAAAAACAATTAACAGGGAATGACCCCAAGATGACCAGATGTTAAAATTAGCAAACATGAATTTTAAGATAGCTCTCACTACTATATTAAATAACATAAAAAAAAACAAACAAACATGCTTTCAGTGATAGAAAAGACAGAAAAAGTCTGCAGGTAAACTATAAAAAAGAAACAAATGAAAATTCCCAAACCTAAAAAATAGATATGGGGGGCTTCCCTGGTGGCACAGTGGTTGAGAGTCCGCCTGCCGTTGCAGGGGACACGGGTTCGTGCCCCAGTTGGGGAGGATCCCACATGCCGCGGAGCGGCTGGGCCTGTGAGCCATGGCCACTGAGCCTGCGCATCCGGAGCCTGTGCTCTGCAACGGGAGGGGCCATGACAGTGAGAGGCCCGCGTACCACAAAAAAAGAAAAAAAGAAAAAAAAAAAGATATGGGATAAAAACAATTCACTAAATAGATTTATTCAGAATGGTGATAACAGAACAGAGCCAGTGAACTTGAATATAAGTGAACTCTTCTGAAGAAGAGAAAGAGAAAACAATTTTTGAAATGACAATAAGCAGTGTCTCATTAATGTTTGGGAAAAATGTATAAAGGTCTCATATATGTATATCAAAGTCTCAGACAAGAGGAAAGAAAGAATAGAACAGGAAAAACATTTGAGAAAATAATGACCAAAACATCCAAAATTTGGTGAAGGCTATAAATTTTCAGACTCAAGTTCACCAAACTCAAAGCAGTATGATTAAATGTAAACTATGAGCTGGCACAAAAAAATAAAACAATTTTTAACTAACACAAAGATAAAGAGAAATTTTGAAAACACAGGGAGAAAAATATAATAACACATAGAGGGAAATATGTTTACATCACCAATAAATTTTTGTCAAAAATTAGTGAGGCAAGAAGATATTGGACCAACCACTTCCAAGTGGAGAGAGAAAGAACTGTCAACCCCAGAAGTTTATATCCAACAAAAATACCCTTCAAATATAAGGTAAAATACACATTCCTAGATAAACCAAAGTTTAGAGAGTTGCTACCAGACTTCTAGGAAGATCTCAGGTCTGTAGAAGAAATGGAGATCATCACAAATGGAAACTGTCTGGATGAATATAAAAGACAATGATTTTTCTCAACATTACTTTAAAGTAAAAAGAAATATTAAAAAAAATTATAATAATTTCTTGTGGGGTTTCTTATATATGTAGGTATATTACATTAAGATAATTATAGCAGGAAGTACAGCATGAGGCTTACTTAATGGACCTATAGAGTTACTAGGTTTTCATATAATATTGTACACTATTAATTCTAAGTAAACTGTGAAAAATCGAGGATGATTATTGTAATCCCTAGGTCAATCATACACACACACAAAACCAAATAGCTTTAGCATAAAGGCCAATAGATAAAATGGAATTGTAAACTTATACAGGTCATTTGGAAAACAATACAGTAATATATTTTAACATATTCTGGGATTCTTATTTATTAACTGCCTAATGATGAGAACTTACATAGTGATTATAGAGCAAAACTGCATTTTGACAGAAAAACTGGTAAAAATACTGACAATGGTTGTTTAACCATATAATTTTATATTTACTAAATTTTTACATTTTAAAGTTCTATACATCTTATTGTGGAATTTTTACCATTTTATTTTACCAATGCCCTTACAGTTGTAAAGACTGTGTTTTTAGTTATTTCGCACTTTTTCTTCATTTCTCTCACAAATGTAAACTCCTATGTGGAAGCAAAGCTTCTGATTTTCTTTCAGTGCTCTTTGCAATAATGTTACTGCATTTCTGTCTCAAATAGCATTTATCAGTACTACACAGTGTGCTCAAGAGATTGGTTAGGAAAACATATTACAGCAAACTTCCAGTATTTCAAGGTTAAGTGATTTTTTTTTTTTTTTTTTTTTTTTTTTTGCGGTACGCAGGCCTCTCACTGTTGTGGCCTCTCCCGTTGCAGAGTACAGGCTCTGGACACGCAGGCTCAGCGGCCATGGCTCACGGGCCCGGCCGTTCCGCGGCATGTGGGATCTTCCCGGACCGGGGCACGAACCTGTGTCCCCTGCATCGGCAGGCGGACTCTCTACCACTGCGCCACCAGGGAAGCCCAAGGTTAAGTGATTTGACATAGGTCATAGGAAAGATAAATGAAAGTACTAAGAGCAGGGTCTGGATAATGTAAAGAGCTTGTTTTATATGTATTCTTCAATGTTACTTTCTAAATCAGAGTTTTTACTTCACAGAGTAGAGGGAAATTAAATAAGTAAAAGAGTAACTCTGATTAAAATTTCCACCAGTTCAATTCTGTTATCGCATATATTTTAATTTTCCAAAATGATATATTTCCTTTACATTAATGAAATAAAATGGATACTGGACACTGTCATTCAGTAAGTGTTTATACAGGTAGATGAGTGGGAAACAATTATTTGAGAACCACAATAAGTTAGGCCCCTTAGATGAAAGAATCTTTGAAAATTTGGTAAAGAAACAATATCTAATATTCTCCAGCTCTATAGAGACAATTAAGCTGGACCTGCAAGATGGCAGAGGAGTAAGACATGGAGATCATCTTCCTCTCCACAAATACATCAAAAATACATCTGCATGTGGAACCACTCCTACAGAACACCTACTGAACACTGGTGGAAGACCTCAGACTACCCAAAAGGCAAGAAACTCCCACGTACCAGGGTAGGGCAAAAGAAAAAAAAGAGACAAAAGAATAGGGACAGAACCCACACCTCTGGGAGGGAGCTGTGAAGGAGTACAAGTTTCTACACACTAGGAAGCCCCATCACTGGTGGAGACAGGGGGTGGGGGAAACCTTTGGAGTCACAGAGGACAGCACAGCAACAGGGGTGCAGAGGAGAAAGCAGAGAGATTCCCACACAGAGGATCAGTGCCACCAGCACTCACCAGCCTGAAATGCTTGTCTGCTCACCTGCCAGGGTGGATGGCTGCTGGCAGCTGAGGCTTGGGCTTCAGAGGTCAGACCCCAGGGAGAGGACTGAGGTTGCTTGCACGAAGACAGCATGAAGGGGGCTAGTGCACCACAACCAGCGTGGAGGGAGTTAGAGAAACGTCTGGAACTGCTGGAGAGGCAAGAATATTTGTTTTGGGTGAGCAACGAGAGGGGATTCCTTCCCGGTGTGCCCACAGAAGGCAGAGCACCACCTAAGCGAGCTCCAGAGATGGGTGCAAGTCATGGCTATCAGCTCAGACCCCAGAGACAGGCATAAACTGCTAATGCTGGTGCTGCTGCCACCAAGAATCCTGTGTGCAAGCACAGGTAACTATCCACACCCTCCCAGGAGCTTGTGCAGCACGCCACTGCCAGGGTCCCATGATCCATGGACAAGTTCCCTGGGAGAACACATGGCGTGCCTCAGGCTGTTGCAATGTCATGCCAGCCTCTGCCACTGCAGGCTCCCCCCGCATTCCAATTCTGACTACCACACGCCTCCCTTCCGCCTACGCTGAGTGAGCAAGAGACCCCTAATCAGCCACTGCTTTAACCCCCTCCTGTATGGGTGGGGAAGAGGCTCCTGAGAGTGGCCTACATGCAGAGGGCAGGCCAAAACCAAAGCCAAACCACAGGAGCTGTGCAAACAAAGAGAAAGGGAAATTTCTCCGTGCAACCTCAGGAGCAGCAGACTGAATCCCCAAAATCAACTTGATATACCTGCATCTGTGGAATACCTGAATAGACAATGAATCATCCCAAAATTGTGGCAGTGGACTTTGGGAGCAACTGTAGACTTGGGGTTTGCTGTCTGCAACTGATTTGTTTCTGATTTTTATATCTATCTTACTTTAGTGTTTAGCGTTTGTTATAACTGGTGGATTTGTTTATTGGTTTGGTTGCTCAATTTATAAAAAAATTTTATTTTAATAATTTTTTTTCTGTTTTAAATTTATTATCATTATTACTTTCTTTCTTTCTCCCTTTTCTTCTAAGCCATGTAGCTGTCAGGGTCTTGATGTTCTGGCCTGGTGTCCGGCCTGAGCCTCTGAGGTGGGAGAGCCAGAAAAGGACATTGGACCAGCAGGGACCTCCTGGCCCCATGAAATATCAATCAGCTAGAGCTCTCCCAGAGATCTCTATCTCAACGAAAAGACCCAGCTCCACCCAACAGCCAGCAACACTCCAGTGCTGGATGCCCCAGGCCAATAAACTAGCAAGACAGGAACACAACCCCACCCATTAGCAGAGAGGCTGCCAAAAATCATACTAAGTTCACAGACACCCTAAAACACACCACTGGACATGGCCCTGCCCACCAGAAAGATAAGATCCAGCCCCACCTACCAGAACACAAGCACCAGACCCCTCTACCAGGAAGCCTACACAGCCCACTGAATCAACCTCACCCACTGTGGACAGACACCAAAAACAACGAGAATAATGAATCTGCAGCCTGTGAAAAGGAGACCCCAAACATAGTGAGTTAAAGAAAATGAGAAGACAGAGAAATATGCAGCAGATGAAGTTGCAAGGTAAAAACCCAGCACACCAAACAAATAAAGAGGAAATAGGCAGTCTACCTGAAAAAGAATTCAGAGTAATGATAGTAAAGATGATCCAAAATCTTAGAGATAGCATGGAGAAAATACAAGAAACGTTTAACAAGGACCTAGAAGAACTAAAGAGCAAACAAACAATAATGAACAACATAATAAATGAAATTAAAAATTCTCTAGAAGGAATCAATAGCAGAATAACTGAGGCAGAAGAACAGATAAGTGACCTGTAAGATAAAATAGTGGAAATAACTACTGAAGAGCAGAATAAAGAAAAAAGAAGGAAAAAATTTGAGGACAGTCTCAGAGACCTCTGGGACAACATTAAATGCACCAACATTCAAATTATAGGGGTCTTAAAAGAAGAAGAGAAAAAGAAAGTGTCTGAGAAAATACTTGAGGAGATAATAGTTGAAAACTTCCTAATATGGGAAAGGAAATAGTCAATCAAGTCCAGAAAGCACAGAGAGTCCCATATAGGATACATCCAAGGAGAAACATGCCAAGATACATATTAATTAAACTATCAAAAATTAAATACAAAGAAAAAATATTAAAAGCAGCAAGGGAAAAGCAACAAATAACATACAAGGGAATTCCCATAAGGTTAACAGCTGATCTTTCAGCAGAATCTCTGAAAGCCAGAAGAGAGTGGTAGGACATATTTAAAGTGATGAAAGGGAAAAACCTACAACCAAGACTACTCTACCCAGCAAGGAACTCATTCAGATTCAATGGAGAAATTAAAACCTTTACAGACAAGCAAAAGCTGAGAGAGTTCAGCACCACCAACCCAGCTTTACAACAAATGCTAAAGGAACTTCTCTAGGCAGGAAACACAAGAGAAGGAAAAGACCTACAATAACAAACCCAAAACATTAAGAAACGGTAATGGGAACATACATATTGATAATTACCTTAAATGTAAATGGATTAAATACTCCAACCAAAAGACACAGACTGGCTGAATGGATACAAAAACAAGACCCTTATATATGCTGTCTACAAGAGACCCACTTCAGACCTAGACTGAAAGTGAGGGGATGGAAAAAGATACTCCATGCAAATGGAAATCAAAAGAAAGCTGGAGTAGCAATTCTCATACCAGACAAAACAGACTTTAAAATAAAGACTATTACCAGAGAGAAAGAAGGTCACTACAGAACGATCAAGGGATCAATCCAAGAAGAAGATATAACAATTGTAAATATTTATGCACCCAACATAGGAGCACCTTAATAAATAAGGCAAATGCTAACAGCCATAAAAGGGGAAATCAACAGTAACACAATAATATTAGGGGATTTTAATACCTCACTTTCACAAATGGATAGATCATCAAAAATGAAAATAAATAAGGAAACAGAAGCTTTAAATGACACATTAAACAAGATGGACTTAATTGATATTTATAAGACATTCTATCCAAAAGCAACAGAATACACTTTCTTTTCAAGCCCTCATGGAACATTCTCCAGGACAGACCATATCATGGGTCACAAATCAAGCCCTGGTAAATTTAAAAAAATGAAGTTGTATCAAGTATCTTTTCTAACCACAACACTATGAGACTAGATATCAATTACAGGAAAAAAATCTGTAAAAAATAAAAACACATGGAGGCTAAACAATACACTATTAAAAAACCAAGAGATCACTGAAGAAATCAAAAGAAATCAAAAAATACCTAGAAACAAATGACAATGAAAACACGATGACCCAAAACCTATGGGATGCAGCAAAAGCAGTTCTAAGAGGGATGTTTATAGCAATACAATCCTACCTCAAGAAACAACAAACATCTCAAATAAACAACCTAACCTTGCACCTAAAGCAAATAGAGAAATAAGAATAAAAAAACCCCAAAGTTAGCAGAAAGAAAGAAATCATAAACATCAGATCATATATAAATGAAAAAGAAATGAAGGAAACAATAGCAAAGATCAGTAAAACTAAAAGGTGGTTCTTTGAGAAGATAAACAAAATTGATAAATCATTAGCCAGACTCATCAAGAAAAAAAGGGAGAAGACTCAAATCAACAGCATTAGAAACGAAAAAGGAGAAGTAACAACTGACACTGCAGAAATACAAAGGATCATGAGAGATTACTACAAGCAACTATATGCCAGTAAAATGGAAAACCTGGAAAAAGTGGACAAATTCTTAGAAAAGCACAACGTTCTGAGACTGAACCAGGAAGAAACAGAAAATATGAACTGATGAATCACAAGCACTGAAACTGAAACTGTGATTAAAAATCTTCCAACAAACAAAAGCCCAGGACCAGATGGCTTCACAGGCGAATTCTATCAAACATTTAGAGAAGAGCTAACACCTATCCTTCTCAAACTCTTCCAAAATATAGTAGAGGGAGGAACTCTCCCAAACTCATTCTACGAGGCCACTATCTCCCCAATACCAAAACCAGACAAAGATGTCACACACAAAAAAGAAAACTACAGGCCAATATCACTGATGAACATAAATGCAGAAATCCTCAACAAAATACTAGCAAACAGAATCCAACAGCATATTAAAAGGATCATACACCAGGATCAAGTGGGGTTTATGCCAGGAATGCAAAGGGTCTTCAATATACGCGAATCAAGTAATGTGAAAAACTACATTAACATATTGAAGGATAAAAATCATATGATCATCTCAATAGATGCAGAAAAAGCTTTTGACAAAATTCAACATCCATTTATGGTAAAAACTCTCCAGAAAGTGGGCATAGAGGGACCCTACCTCAACATAATAAAGGCCATATATGACAAACCCACAGCCAACATCATTCTCAATGGTGAAATACCAAAACCATTTCCTCTAAGATCAGGAGCAAGACAAGGTTGCCCACTCTCACCACTATTATTCAAAAGAGCTTTAGAAGTTTTAGCCACAGGAGTCAGAGAAGAAAAAGAAATAAAATGAATCCAAATCGGAAAAGAAGTAAAACTGTCACTGTTTGCAGATGACATGATACTATACATAGAGAAGCTTAAAGATACTATCAGAAAACTACTAGAGCTAATCAATGAATTTGGTAGAGCAGCAGGATTCAAAATTAATGCACTGAAATCTCTTGTATTCCTATACACTAACAATGAAAAACCTGAAATAGAAATTAAGGAAACACTCCCATTTACTATTGCAACAAAAAGAATAAAATACCTAGGAGTAAACCTACATAAGGAGACAAAAGACCTGTATGAAGAAAACTATAAGACACTATGAAAGAAATTAAAGATGATACGAACATGTGGAGAGATATACCATTTTCTTGGATTAGAAGCAATATTGTGAAAATGCCTATACTACCCAAAGCAATCTACTGATTCAATGAAATTCCTATCAAACTACCAATGGCATTTTTCTCAGAACTAGAACAAAAAATTTCGCAATTTGTATGGAAACACAAAAGACCCTGAATAGCCAACATAGTCTTGAGAAAGAAAAACGGAGCTGGAGGAACCAGGCTCCCGAACTTCAGACTATATTACAAAGCCACAGTAATCAAGGCAGTATGGTACTGGCAGGAAAACAGAAATATAGATCAATGGTACAAGATAGAAAGCCCAGAGATAAACCCACACACATATGGTCACCTTATCTTTGATAAAGGAGGCAAGAATATACAATGTAGGAAAGACTGCCTCTTCAATAAGTGGTGCTGGGAAAACTGGACAGCTACATGTAAAAGAATGAAATTAGAACACTCCCTAACACGATACACAAAAATAAACTCAAAATGGATTAAAGACCTCAATGTAAGGCCAGACACTATAAAACTCTTACAGGAAAACATAGGCAGAACACTCCGTGACATAAATCACAGCAAGATCCTTTTTGACCCAGCTCCTAGAGAAATGGAAATAAAAACAAAAATAAACCAATGGGACCTAATGAAATGTAAAAGCTATTGCACAGCAAAGGAAGTCATAAACAAGACAAAGAGACAACCCTCAGAATGGGAGGAAACATTTGGAAATGAAGCAACTGACAAAAGATTAATCTGCAAAATATACAAGCAGCTCATGCAGCTCAATACCAAAAAGCAAACAACCCAATCCAAAAGTGGGCAGAAGATCTAAATAGACATTTCTCCAAAGAAGATATACAGATTGCCAACAAACAGATGAAAGGATGTTCAACATCACTAAACATAGAGAAATGCAAATCAAAACTACAATAAGGTATCACCGTACACTGGTCAGTATGGCCATCATCAAAAAAAATCTACAAACAATAAATGCTGGAGATGGTATGGAGAGAAGGGAACCTCTTTCACTGTTGGTGGGAATGTAAATTGATACAGCCACAATGGAGAACAGTATGGATGTTTGTTAAAAAACTGAAAATAGAACTACCATATGACTTAGCAATCCCACTACTGGGAATATACCCTGAGAAAAACATAAATCAAAAAAGTCATGTACCACAATGTTCATTGCAGCACTATTTACAATAGCCAGGACATGGAAGCAAACTAAGTGTCCATCGACAGATCAATGGATAAAGAAGATGTGGCACATATATACAATGGAATATCACTCAGCCATAAAAAGAAATGAAGTTGAGTTATTTGTAGTGAGCTGGTTGGACCTAGAGTCTGTCATACAGAGTGAAATAAGTCAAAAAGAGGAAAACAAATACTGTATGCTAACACATTTATATGGAATATAAAAAAAAATTGTTCTGATGAACCTAGGGGCAGGAAAGGAATAAATACGCAGTGGTAGAGAATGGACTTGAGGACAAGGGGAGGGGGAAGGGTAAGCTGGGACGAAGTGAGAGAGTGGCATGGACATATATACACTACCAAATGTAAAATAGATAGCTAGTGGGAAGCAGCTGCATAGCACAGGGAGATCATCTCAGCGCTTTGTTGACCACCTAGGGGGTGGGATAGGGAGGGTGGGAGGGAGACGCAAGAGAGAGGGGATATGGGGATATATGTATACATATAGCTATTCACTTTGTTATACAGCAGAAACTAACACAACATTATAAAGCAATTATACTGCAATAAAGATGCTGAAAAAACAAGACATAATTTCTGTTAAGAACATGATGAGTCATCTTATCTATGTGTACAACACATTGTATATTACTAAATCCAGCTATATTTTGTTGAAAGTCACCAGCTTGAAGGGACTTTTCATTTAGCTTCAAAGAAATAGATTACTTTTTATTTCTCTTTGTTCCTGTGAGAAGCTTCATAGAACAAACTGTGAATATGGATTTCTGAGTTCTGGCGCTAATTATATAACCAGTTTTTCATGGGGGATATTAATTCCTCGCTACACACACAAAAAAAATATCTAGCGAATTCTACCTTTAATCTACAGATATCTTTAGGGAATTAAACTTCTTAAAGAAAATTATAAAAAGAAAACAAATTATAAAAAGATAAGTTTCTCTAAAAGGAAGAAGTATCAAAAGCTTTTTTGAATGACATTACCTCTAAAGTTTACAAATGCATAAGTATTGTTAAACTGCTCCAAAGTTAATAAACATGAGACGATGAAGAAAAAAAAAAAAGAGAGACAATTAAGACCAGCTGGCATAGTATTCTTTAGAGTCTTTTTATTCAATTTTTTATTCATTCAGTTATTCATTCATTGTTTCAGTTATTCATTCTGACATGATATACTTTAAATAAGAAATTTGGTTTCTGGAAATGAGGTGAGATAAAGGTTGAACTATCAGAATCACAGAAAAGGAGCTCTTTATTTGCTGCCCTGGAAGTGAGAACGAAGTGATAATCAGTCATGTTGTAGTCACTATACCCAATATTGACTACGTTCTTCCTTCAGGGTATGGCTTCTAGGATCTATTTTGTGACCCAGTGCACGTTTAACTGGGATAAACAATACTCACCTCCACAGTCTGAATCAAAGGGCATTTAAGAGTTATTACTGCCCAAGGAATTTTCAAAGACTTTATTTATATGTAAACATTCTACAATAAAATCATCAGTAAGAAAATAATTTATAGACACTTTCTAAACATATAATTTTTAATTTTGCTCTAGCATCACTGGTCTGTGTTGTTTCAGTGTATGCTTTCTATTTGCTATCACAGAGGCCAAGGAGATCTGGAAATAACTTTATTGTCTTATCCAGAGGACAGAAACATGACCTAGCCAGAGCCAGGCAATGCTCTCCCAGAGCAAGTGAGGCAAAAGGAAAGTGATGCTGAGGTTTTCATTTGCACAAGTATTATTAATGATGTCCTCAAGTTAGGGTGGTGTAATGTTGGCCAGGTTCTTTCTGCTTCCTATTTCTTTATCAATCCTCCTTTCCATGGTTTCTGCCCGGTTCACAAGCTGATTCTCAAACTTATTTTGAGTGTTCCAATAAATTCTATTTCTGCTTAAGATAGTCAGAGTGAGCTTTTATTTCTGGCAATTAAGAACTTTGATACAAAAAACCTCCTTATTATATAAATAAGTATGGACTTCAGACTTTTCCACAACAGTTTTGGATTTTGAATTTAACATTTTTTTTTTCCACAAAGCCTGTTACTGTTTATGGTCATTTGGGCTAAACTTTATTTGTCAACTTATTTTTTTAATTTCTGTTTTGTGAAACAGAAGAATTTTTTGGTTCCATGATCAAACTTTTAAGTAGCTAAGACCTTTTAGCTTTGCAATATAGCACAAAATAAGATATAGATGTGGATATTTCTTAATGTGTTAATGTCTTTAGTAGTTGGTAAAAAGATAAAGCTAATTGCTGTGAAAGCCAAAGGATTGAGGAATAAAGACATAGAGAAGACAGAGAAAATTTCTCAACATTTCCACATTTCAGAATCCCCTTCCAATTTCAGCTCAATTAAAAATCCAGCAACCAGTGCTATCACAAAGGAATCCACTTATTATTTTGATGTTTACCCTTAATTAGGAGTGGTTTATTCCTAGTGATTTCCTCCTAACTTTATTTTGTGAGCTATCTTTTTTTAAAATTGTTATATTAATCTTTACACCTTAGCTTCAAATTTATTATTTGATTCTTTATCTAGCATGAATAAATCAGAAACAAAAATGTCTTTAAAAAAAAAGAGTATCAATTATCAACTGATAGTTTGTTTAAAAGTACAAGAAAATGTCCATGAGAAAAGGCTGTCATATGTACTATGTAACTGCAGGAAGGAACACAAGAGTATGAGTAACCAAACAACTTTGCATCAGTCTATAGCTACAGATTCAAGAACCTGATTAAAAAGTAAACAAACTCAATTTGAAACCAAATGCAACACACATCAATCAGAAGACAGTCAACAGTTTAAAAGTGAATAAAGAAAAACATAACAATGAAATTTTAGAGACAAATAGGTAATGCCATTCCAGGCAAAGGTGTGCCTTTCTTAGTATTTACTCATCGAGACGTGTTTATTAAGGAGGATGCTAAAATCTAGGCAATTATATAAATGCTTATGATGGATGTATTTGTTACAGGAAGACAAAACAAAACAGGGAAATGGAAATGAAGTCTCTTCTTCATGAGTTTCTTTCTAAAATAAACTTCTACATTACTAAAGTGGTAGCACATATTTGGAGGGTATCTCGTAATCTTTGCTTTAATGGAACATGTATTTTCTAGGAGTCGTTTAATAGGAAGATAATTCTTGTAAACTTCTTGTAATTATAACATATCTTTCTGAAAAATGAGAACTTAAATAAATACTCAAATATTTTAAATGTCTATATTTAATGTTTTCTTTAGAATTTTAATTACTTTAAAAAATATAAGCGGGAAAGCTGATATATTTGAATATTTGAATAAATTTCCAAAATATTAAAAAAATGCATTAAGCACCATTGATTATTATTAGTGAACAACATTTGTTATTTATGTCAAAACACATACATATCCCTACTTTATATGGATTTATTAGCAAAATTATAGATACAATTTTTTTCATTATTTTTTAATACTTATAAATCAGTATCCATGTGAGGATTTATCCTAAAACTCTCATGCAGTCTATCACTTATCAAAGAAATACCCATAATTGTTTTAAACTTTTTATTTTTAAAACTTTGATAAAGAGAGACCAGATCGATCCCAACAGTATTGCATAAGTAAAAGTCGCATAAGGAAATTTTGAGGAATGAATAACTGCACATCAGCATGATTTCGAGTGGATGTACACATAATTTTAAGGGAATATTAGAAGGAATCCTTCATTTAATGCCATCACTCTGATGTTCAGCATGGCAATACATTGAGGCATTAAAAGAAAAATAAAGTCTCTTTTCACAAAGAAATTAAAATTAGTAGAGAAGTAAAGTACACACATGAGGTAGTGGAGTAGAAATATAAAGTAAATATACCAAAGCTCTTTTCTGAAGATAATTCTCAGCGCACTTGAAAATCCTGAAGAAAGACAATGGAGTGTGTGGGTCTTGAGATAAGCCAAGCTGTATTGGGAGGATCAATGCAAAGAGAGGAGACTGTCTGTTCTAGAGCAAGGTGAAAAAAGAAAGCAAGACTAGAGAGAAAATTAATGTGACTTTCTGTGTTTTTCCCAGAACAAAAGTGATGAAATTTAAATGCTTTGTAAATAAAGTACAACAGAGGTTTTGAGAATCTCTAAGAACTCCACATCCATAGTGTATAGATTTTCTATGTAGTTATGTTAGAGAGTTGATTAACCTGTATATTTCCATGTTAATAAGATGATTGAAAAGAGATTTGAAAAAAGTAAATCTAAATATATATGTACTAGATTAAGATTATCAGTGTTAATGTGGTTTCATAATGGAGCTGGCATCCCTACATAGAGTGAACATTAAGATCACTGCTTTCATAGTTAGGTTCTCAAAAGTCAAGGGGTGTAATAATATTATCGTGGTTATAAGTGAAATTAGGGGCAGGCTTTATACATCTGCTATATTGGTTTTAACTATAGGAATCATCTATGCCTTTTGATGTGTTGAGAGAATAAGTCTACTTGTTAAAATTTTAATCACAATAAAAAAAGGAGGTAGTGAAAATTAAATACAAGTAATCTCAGTATTTAGTTGTTCATTTTGTAATCTTGTATAGCTTTGGAAAGAAAATCTTGGGATGGATGACACTGTTCTCTGTATCTAAAGTGGAAGAAGAATCTAGACCTGTTATATTAGCATTACTGACCCTGTGGTAACATTATGAAGTGCCCGTTTTAAAAGGAAAACTGGAACTCAGCACTTCTCTCCAGATAATGAATAAATAAATAAATGCAAAAAGCCTGCCAAGCAATATTTTGTAAATGGTAAAACCTTAGGTAGCTACACCAATATCAATTATGTTAGAAGATGGTTCAAGCTGAAGCTGAAGAAGGCACCCATAATCCAATCTAACATTAACTATCTTGATTGAAACAAGCAGAATGGGAAAAAATGAAGCTAGACATATATTTAAAAAAATTTTTAACCTTTAATTTTCTTGTAGGAAAAAAAGGGAGAACAGATAAATTGTCCTGGAGTTCTATATATTTCCTCAGTTAAAGATATTAGCTTGATAATGACATATATAAGTCCATTTTTAACAGGTGTGGAGTTAATGTTAGCTATGTTTTAACTGATGCTTATTATATAACCATGATGTTGGTTGCATAAGGTAACTAAACCATTAGAGTTGAGAAACAGGAGGCATATGACTTCTTTTTTGTGATTAGTGTGGCCCTGAGGTAACTTTAACTGAATTACTATACTTTCTGATGCATTTCAGAACCTCTCTAGGGGACCAAGAGAAAAAGCATGACAGACATGAACCGTCTAGAGATACAGCGTAATATTTTTCAACAATTAATGAACAGAATTTTGAGGCTGAAGAAAGAGCTTTTCAGTAATCTTGATAAAGGCTTTAGAAATAGTCAATGGAATGTTCACTTGGCAACAGCACTATTAGGTCTCCATGGAAGAAAGACCAGATAAATGCAAGAAAGCTTCATATCACTGGTCGTCTCCTACCCACAGGTGAGAATGGTTGATGTAGATCAGTCAATAAATGAGTATTTATTGGATTCTGGTGCTGGAGGCTTTTTTCTTTTTTTGGTGTTAGGTTTCTAAGAATCTCAATCTCTCTCTCTCTCTCTCTCTCTCTCTCTCACACACACACACACACACACACACACACACACACACACACACAAAACTCCCTGCACAGTTATAATAATATGGTCAGGGGATGACAATCCTTCCTAGCCAAAGCCTCCTTAGTATGAAATTCTGTGAACAGTGAAAAACACAACCACCAAACAAACAACCAAATCAACAACAAAAATAGCTTCACCCTAAGATAGTCACCCTGTCTAGTGACTATTTATGTAGAACTTTTTCATGTAGTTTTCTTTTTGTACTTAACTATTTTTGTGGCGGGGTGGATATTAGAATTGTAAAACTCTGTGAGTTTAGAAAAAAAGATTAAATAGGACTCTTACTTAGGCTTACCTCAGCATAGAAAAAAAAAAAAAAAAAGGACTGTGCACAATTTAAGCTAACCTGGGAAATATACAGTGGCCTGGAAATCATCTACCATCACTAGCATCTTTACACACACTTTTATTGTCAGGGTTTGTTTCCTACACATATATTTTTTTAAGAATCTAGCCGAGCAGTTAGATGAAGTCTCAGTAGTTTACCGTTTAAAAACGGGATTAAGGAATTGTGATCCATCTAACCAAACGGGACACACAAATGAGACTTGTATTTTTTGTGGCTGCTGGATATAAAAAAATGTTTAAGAAGGACTAAGAAATTGTATTGAAAAAATTATTTTCTGGAGATGTAGTTTTTTTCTGGGTAAAACAATTGACTTAATAGTGAGGTTTTACATTATTAAATTCCATTGAATCAAAGCTGTGGTATCATACAATTTTCTTTGACCTTGATTGGACAATATAACACTGTAAGATTCAGATCAGAAATAACTTTTTTTTTTAATTGGAGTATAGTTTTACAATGTTGTGTTACTTTCTACTGTACAGCGAAGTGGAGTTCCCTGTGCTATACAGCAGGTTCTTACTAGTTATCTATTTTATACATATTAGTGTATATATATCAATCCCAATCAGAAATAACTTTTTGACTGACTTCTCTACTGAAATATGAGGTCTTAAGGTGAAATTAATTAATGCCTTATGTTCAATTTAAGAAGCTTCTGGTTATAACAAAGAAGAGACATGCATATAAGCCTTCATGAGCCAACATGTTGTTATCACTGTTGACAAATTAGTACAAAGGCCTGGATAGAGGTTTCTGAAACTGTAGGTCTTTGTTCCTGAAGGGCTTGATAAATCTAGTTAACTCTCTCTAGTTAATTATTAATAATTTATTATTATTAATGAGATAAAATATACTTATTTGCTGCCAGGGTGAATTTTAGTACTCTCTTTCCTTGATTTTTTCTCCAAATATATGAACAAATAATGTTACCGAATATTAAGGATATTTATTAGACCATAATACAGGCAGAGTTTCTCTTTTTTTATTCACACTTGCAGTTTTGTCTCCTTGAGAATTTTCTCTCTTATTTGTCCATGCTATTTGCATGAGAAGAGCCTGGGGTGATTCCACCCAGAAGTTGCCCCATCCAATGACATAAGCCCTGGAATGAATTTCCTTGTTCAAGTTTGTCTCTACCTTTGGAGAAGTCCACTGAAATTGGGTACAGAGATGGGGAAAAGAAACAAAAGGAAAGTTCAATAATAGTAAAGTTCCCTCTTTGTATATGTTTACTTTGTAGTCCACATAAGAGGAGGGTAGAGAAATTCTGGCAACAAAACAAGATTCAGAAATTCATGATCCAATGTCCCAGGTCACTCTCTGTCTCCATGCTTCACAATATGTACAACAGAAGCAAATGACATCCATTCTAGACATGAAGCCTGGCTTCTAGAAGAAGGGATTCTCCTTTGTTTACTTGGATAATAAATGATTGAAATGATTCAAACCAATTCATATGCTATGTGCATCTCTATTTTCCTGCTACACCACTACCTCTTGAAAATATTACCTTGAGCAATGGACTAGATAGGTGTTGCAAATATTTTGAATATATCATGAAGTTTAATTCACACATTATTTAGAAAATAAAGTCTTAGAAATATTAATGTATATTATAAAATTTTAAAATTAAGACATTTAAATACAGGATGATATATTAGCAATTTAGCTTGCTACTAATAACAGTTACTACCATTTTTAATTAAAATATGAGGGCCCACCTTCTACTTTAAAATTGTCTATCAAAGAACAGCTCTCCACTATTTCTTTCTCTGCAATACTTTGTTTACCATGTAGTTTTGCTAGGGAGTAAAAGTAGAGGCAGCAGACAAAGACTGACTTGATAACTTCCTGGGGTAGCAGATATTGCTCCATATCACAGTTGAGGGTTACATGTATATGATCATTTTTTTTAGGTGAATGAGTCCACAATTTTAATCAGATTGCCATAGGTTCTAAAAATTCTCTATCAACCACACAAAAAAAAGACAGAGGACTACTGTTTTAGAAATTTGTATTCCTCTCCAAAATATTGCTTACTGAGATGTAAACGTATTTTTTAATTGGTTAACATGTCTTAACTTTTGTACCATCATAATTCATAGAGCATTTCTAATCACTACGTAGTTGCAAGAAAAATAAATAAAAACAAATTTTATTTTGCTTTTTTTGAAACATATGTTTTTAAAAAATAATATCAGTCTTTTGTGAGGAGGAAGAGTTAGCCAGCATAATTTTAAATGATATTTTCTTTGTTTATAGTAAGAGACAGTCAAATATTGATTTGTCACTTTTTCATTATGTGATGTAACAGAGAGGCATAAAAGAGTAATTGAAGAATTAAATCTCTGCTTCACTTCTAAATTCCCTTCTTTGGAGGTTTGTGCCTGATCATTATGACTGTCTGAATATAGCTTTCATAGTTTAATTATAAATAATTTGGCAATTCAAAGACAATAATATCAGGTATGATGTATATTTTTCTAAGCGATAATTGCATTCATAGATACCAAGGTTGAACAGAATATAGAAACGGATTGGGGTTTCATTGTTACCTGGTGACAGCATGATGAATTAAAGTGGTGCTCACTGAGATATCCGGTTGGGACCAGAGAGGAGGTCAACGTGGATTTTTTTCGTTCTGTTTTATTAGGTTACTTATGATCAATCTTTACACTCTTTGAAATTGTTTTATTTGTTGTACCAATGTGCTATATATTTGTCCTGACAAAGGAGAGCAGATTTACATATTACAGCTAAATAGTCTAAAAAGGAAGCTTTCCCACCTGGTGAGTTTAAACTGATGCAAGCTAGCAAATTACATTAAACAGATTATTCCCAAAAATAATTAGAGAAGGCAGGAGAAATACCTTGCCTATTGGATATCTTTACAACAAAGATGGGCAACTGAGGCAATTAAAATGAAAAAAAAATTCATTCCAAATTTCCCTGGTACTTTTCAAAACCCCTGCTCAACACACATTGTTGTTTTTTCATAAAGGAAAAAATTTGCTTGATATTTACTAATATCACCTCTTACCTTCTCAAAAGAGGGCCTATCAAAAAGGAACTAATACAACGTTGTAAAGTAATTATACTCCAATAAAAAAAAGCAATTCAGTTCCTAAAACTCAGAAACTCCTCTGTTGAATAACTAGTAACAACATTAAAGCAAATATTTATGCAATTTACTATGTGGCACACATTGTCTTAAGTGTTTTGCATGGATTATTTCACACACACACACACACACCAAACAAATAAGTCTCTTAAGAAAAGAATTAATGCTGCCTTGATTTTTCCAAACTCAGACACAGAAAGATTAGATTTAGTAAATAGCACAGCTGACTTATGAACAGAGATCATCATGCTCTGGAGTCCATGATATTAACCATTATGTTATCATAAGTTACTTTGTTTCCCTGTATATTTGTACCCTGTATATTTGTAAACCTTTACTGAACTATAATTGACATACCATACAATTCATCCATTTAAAGTTTACAGTTCAGTTTTAAAAGTTATATTCATAGAGTTGTGCAGCCATCATCACAATCAATTATGGAATATTTTTATCACCCCCAAAGGATACCTTTCCCAATTTAGTTATCTCCCCCTCAATACTCCTTTCCTATGAATGGAATCACATATGTGGTCTTTTGAAGCTAGCTTTTTTCATAGCATACAGTAAGTCCCCTACATACGAGCTTTCAAGTTGAGAACTTTCAAGGATGCGAACGTGCGTTCCATCCACGTCAGCCGTGAGTGAACTTACAGCTTGCCCTCCGTCTCCTATTGCTGATGATCCTTCAGCTCTACCACCTCCCACTTCCTTCCCCTCTTCCAGTCAGTAACTCTTCTTGCCTGTTCACTGGATGTCAGACCCTGTATGCCAGCTATTGTACTGTACTACTGTAATTCTCAAGGTACTATACTGTAAGATTAAAAATGTTTTATTTTTTGTGTTTGATTGTTTTTATGTATTACTGTGTGAAAAGTATTATAAACCTATTACAGTACAGTACTATATAGCTGATTGTGCTAGTTGGGTACCTAGGCTAACTTTGTTGGACTTAACGAACAAACTGGACTTACGAACACACTCTTGGAACGGAACTAGTTCCTATGTAGGGGACTTACTGTAATGTTCTCAAGGTTAATCCATATTGTATCATGTATAAGTACTTCCTTAATTTTGTATGGCTAAATGATATTCCATTTTTTGGATATACCACATTTTGTTTATCTATTTGTTAGTTCACATGTATTTTGGAGTGTTTCCAGCTTTGGCTATTATGAATAATGCTACTATAAACATTTGTTTACAAGGTTTTATGTGGAGATATCTAGAAGGGGAATTGCTTGGAAATATGGTAACTGTTTAATTGTTTGAAGAACTACTGGACTGTTTTACAGAGTGGTTGTGATATTTTACATTACATACGCCAGGAATGTATGAAAGCTCCAACTTACCTACTTCTAACACTTGACATTATCTGACTTTTTGATTCTAGACATCCTAGTGGATGCCTAGTGGTATCACTGTGGTTTGAATTTGTGTTTTCCTGTTGACTAATGACGTTGAGCATCTTTATATGTATATATAAAGATATATTTGTATATCTTTTAGTGAGAAATGTCTATTCAGATCTTTGGCCCATTTCATAAAATTCACAGACTAATTTTAGAGCTGCTTTAGGTTTACAGAAAAACTGAGTAGAAAGACTAAGTTCACATATATACCCTCTAACCTGCACACTTCATTCTTTCGCATGTGGATATCTAATTGTCTCAGCATCATTTCTTGAAAATATTATTCTTTTCCTACTGAATGTCTTGTCCCCCTTGCAAATAATCTATTGACCATAGATACATGTATTTATTTCTATACCCTCAGTTCTCTTTCATTGATTTATATGTCTATCCTATGCCCGTACCACACTGTCTTTCTTACTGTTCCTTTGCAGTAAGTTTTGAAAGCAGGAGTGTGATTCAAGAATTCTATTCTTCTTTGTCAAGATTGTTCTGGCTATTTTGTATCCATTGAATTTCAGTATTAATTTTAGAATCAGCTTGCCAATTTCTACAATGAAACTAGCGGGGATTCTGATAGGGAGTGCACTGAATCTGTAAATTAATTTGGGGAGTATTACTATCTTAACAACATTAAGTATTCAGATCCATGAACATGGATGCCTTCCCATTTATTTAAATCTTCTTTAATTTCTTTTAATCACATTATGTAGTTTTCAGAGTTTAAGTTTTGCACTTGTTTTGTCCTAAATATTTTATTATTTTTAATTGATTGCAAATGAAATCATTTTCTTAACTTCCTTTTAGATCTGTTCATTGCTATCTGTACAGTTTTGCACTGTTATTTTGCACCTTGAGAAGCAACATGTTGATACAAATCAAAGTTAATTAACGTATGTTTTGAGTCAGATGTAATTTGATAGTGGCTGACATTGTTAGAGATTTAGTTCAAACATAATAGATAAACAATACAAAGGATAAAAGGAATAAAGTGATATATAAAATATATAATGAGGAATATGTTTTAGTATAAACAACACATGGTAAGTGCTATAAAACGTCATATTTAGGTGCATTAATTGTTTTGAAAAGAGTAAAATAATTTTACTCTGCTTTGAAGAAAGGGGATTCATTTATGTATGTTTGTTAATTTTTATCCACAAGTATTATCTGGGCAATGGTATTTAAAGTCATTTTGCTTTCATCATATCTTTTTTCTCTTCTGCCAAATTAATACATTTAATAAGGCAACAAACAATGAGAAATTCAGTCTTCACTTTTTAAAAAAATGTGTATGTGTAGAATTTAAAATGATAGAAGGTGAACTGCTGAGACACAATCTGTCATAAGATCTCATAGCCACTAGTACTGTTCTTCTTTCTGGGAGAATTAAAATTTTGAAACTTTTTTTTAAACGCTGAACTATAATAAACGTAATCTATATCATATATTTAATTTCCTCTCATTTTATCCTAAAAACCTACCTATATAATTGGTTTAAGTTTAAATTTTATAAATTATTTATTGTACATGAATGCACAGAAATATGTAGATACTGTAAGAGAAGAGATTGATGATTTTCAAACTGGTAACTCCTGTGTGCAAGGGAATTGATTTTGCCCTATTTAAATACTAATATGTAACCCAGTCACAGTTATGTGGATGCTGAAAAAAGATGCCAGATTCCTGGATCAAGAAAAAAGTAACCATATCAGCTCAGTGTAGTTGCTCTGGATCCTTAAATTCTAAGTCCCACAGGGCAACATGGAGGGCCAACCATAGCGGGTACATGTACTGGGCTGTAGCATAGGAGACTGACTCTGAGCATAAGAAACCCACTGATGTTATGACATGCAGGAAGCAAGACTGTTCTCCGCGTAGAGGCATTACTTTATCTCTCTGAAACCTAATCTGCATAAAGGATCTTGAAAAATGGTCCAGGTTACAAAGCAGTCAGGGCCTTCTGATCCCAATGTATACAGCAAAACCTATATGAGCACAGGAAGTTCATGGTGAACTTCCTCCCAGTAACTCACAGAGTTATATGCTGTCTTGCCCCCTGGAAAATTTTCACATTAGTAAGCTACTCTGTTGACTACTCTAATTAATCTGACCAACAGAAGCTGGAATCAAATCCTTTCAACTTGTCTCATATAGGATTTAACTTGGGCTTCTATCAATAGGACTCCAAGAACCACTTGTCTTAGCCTGTCTTGGTTGCTAGAACAAAATACCACAGCCTAGGTGACTTATAAGCAACAGAAACTTATTTCTTACAGTTCTGGAGGCTGGAAGTCTAAGACCAGGGTTCCAGCATAGTCAGGTGAGGGCCCTCTTCTAGGTTTCAGACTTCTCATTGTATCCTCACATGGAGGAAGAGCTAGGGAGCTCTCTCTCAGGCCTTTTTTATAAGCGCATTAATCTCATTCATGATAGCTCACTTCCTAATACCATCACACTGAACATAGTATTTCAATATATATGAATTTGGGGGTACACATTCAGCCAATATCACCAACAACAGTACAGTATTTTCCTCTACCGTGCCCTCTAGGATTCCATGCTCAACCAGACGGAAAAAAAAACAATTACATGAATCATTGAGTCTACCTTGGAAAACTGGAAGACTTCCTTATATGTGTTTTGACCTTCCATTTGCCCCAAGGCAATAATCCAGGTACATCAGAGTTTATTATTGATTGCACTGACTCTGCCTTGACCTGCAAGGGGGAAGTATAGGATAAGTCTGTGATCCATAACCACTCTGACTAGTGAATTAGGCTGAGTGGAATGCCTTCCAAGGCCAAGGTGGTATCATTGGTAATGTAAGCTAACGTCAGGGAAAAATTCTTACCACTTTTTCTAGTTGGATGATTCTATTATAGCAATAAACTCCCACAGAATTTGCATAAATTATGAGTCGGTTATCACTCCAGGGAGTTTCCCCAAGTAGCCAAGGGTCACCTCATGTTGAAAAAATTTGTGGAGGAGTCTTAGGACTACTGATAGCAGTTCCTTAAAAATATTAAGGTGTTTTATGACCACAATAATGTACAATCTCCTATGGTCTTGGGAGCAGAAAAATTTGTCCCAGGCTTCTACAGAAAGTATAGTCCTGGTGGTACACATGGTACCCCCAGAATGAAAGTGTAATTTATGATTATTGGGATTTTTCCAATAGGAATTTCTTTAGTTGGAGGGAGGCTTGATTCTATGGTCCCATCAGAGAACATGTCCTTACAAGGGGTATTTACATTTGTGACCCAGACTTTCTGGTTGGTAGCAGGGATTTCTCCTACAGTTTACAGCTTCAAAGATAAATGTTTTTAATTTGCCAGTCTATAGTTTCCCGAATGGCATACCAGACAACTAAGCTTTAGGCAAGAGCCCAGAAGATAATAAAAATATCCCAAAGTTCATTAAGGAAAGTATTGGCTTGGCTATGAGCACTTTTTTAACTTCTGCCAACTGACTGGAGATACCATATTGGCTTTTGGTTATACATAGCGGGTGCTGATTTTGCACAGATGGTTTTCCACAGCAGTACAATGCACACCATCATATTTCAACGTAGATGAGCAATCAGCGAACCAGGCCCAGGCATTTAGGGAAATTTCTGTGAATGGAAGCCCTCACTGAGGCAGCAGTTTTGCTTAAGGCAGTGAAGTGATAGATAAGGATTCCCCCAAAGGGGTAGCTTTCACTTTTTATGTGAATCTAAAATGGTGCCAAGTCAGTTGCTCTCTTGAAAATACATTTTCTACTTGACAAACAAAGCTTGGCGGGCCCACTTTGTTATCTGTAGAATCTAAAGTGATCCAACACAAAATGTGGATATCAGGTTGGAGACTCACAAGGTCTGCATGTGGCATGCATTCAGCTGGTTCAAAAGAACTATACTTGGTGGGTACGTTAGGAAAGTAACACCTTTGTTCTGAAAAATGGCTTCTCAGTACCAAAGCTGCAATTAATTCTTTAAAGTTTTGTCTTTCTCCTCCTGTGATTATCTCTTATTTCTTCTGGGCTACCTGGGAGAGGATGGAAAGTAAGGTTGTAGAGCAAGCTACATGTTTTAGAATCTCTACATGCAGCCATCACTGAATGGGAGAATCTTCTCTGATATATACAAGATGAGAAAGTGCAAGTGTGTCGCATGTCAACTCTATTATCCATTTAGCTATGGGGGTCAAAACAACAGTCAATTTAACATTCTTCCCTTACTATGGACTCAGTCCAAGACTTATACCATAGGCCTCTGGATTCTCAGGTCTTCGGACACTACTGAATTACACCCAGGCTTTCCTGATTCTCTAGCTTGAAGACAGCATATTGCAGTACCTGTTGGCCTCCATAACCATGTGAGCCAGTTCCTACAATAGGTTTCCTCTTATATAACCTCTATATATCCTATTGGCTCTGTTTGTCTGGAGAACCTTGACATACAGAATGGTCTTACTATCTAATATTTACTCCTTTTGCCTGAATACACCTATTTATTAATCATAGGAAAGAACTAGATAGTAAGCAAGAGACAATAATTGCTGAAAATGATGAAACATTATTCAATCTTTACATTTTATGGAAGAAATAAAAAGGGTCACATTGATTTATTTATAATATTTAAATATAAAACACATAGAAACAGTTTTAATCTTTAATATTAAATTACTCTTAATTCTGGGCTATAAAATCATGGAAAGCATTTTTGCTTGTAATTGTATTGTAGTTACTAATGAGTGATTTATTTTAGTTTTTTGTCACATTCAATAAACTTATAGAGCTATGAAAAAAATCTAAGCATTATTTTAATTATTAATGTAAATTACTTCCTTTTGGACAAAAGTAGACTTCCTTAGATTCATTTAGCTTATCAAAGTAAATATTCAAACATTTATGATAAAAAATATTTTTTGTAATCCCCTTAGTGGGATCATTTAACATACTGAGTTCACATATCTTACAACTGCAATGGAAAGAACAGCATGAAAAAAGCTCACTGTCCCTTTTACCCAATACTACATTTCTTTTTTTTTTTTTTTTGTGGTACACGGGCCTCTCACTGCTGTGGCCTCTCCCGTTGCAGAGCACAGGCTCCGGACGCGCAGGCTCAGCGGCCATGGCTCACGGGCCCAGCCGCTCCGCGGCATGTGGGATCTTCCCGGACCGGGACACGAGCCCATGTCCCCTGCATTGGCAGGCGGACTCTCAACCACCGCGCCACCAGGGAAGCCCAATACTACATTTCTAAGTGTGTATTCTATAGTACAATTTTCCCTTTTGTTCAAAGACATATGTGCAAAAATGCTTCCTTCAGTATTATAAAAGAGAAATGGAAAAAATAAAAAAAGAAATGGAAAAAATATATCTCTATCAATATGAGAGTAATTAAATGACATATTGTACATTGGGCTATGGACTACAGTGGAGCATCATAATGGAATATTGTGCATATTTACTTATTTGCCCAGACAGGGAAATCATTCAAGGACATATTATTATTAAATGCCCAAAAAGGGTCACAGAAAAATAAATGTCTAGTATCATACTATCATGTAACCATAGTTGTTGTAAAACTAAAATAACTGATATAAGGATAAGGAAAACAAAGAAGAAAGTACAATATGCCAAAGTTAATTTAAAACATCAAATTAAGGATTTCATGCATAGCATGTGGCAAAAGATCATTTTACTCAGTGACAAAAATTAGCAGCCTTCCACTGAGGTGGGAGGAACACACCTCTCTGCCAGTAATTCCAGACAAAGGTACAATACCAACCAGGTGAGGAGGAGAAGTAAAAGCCATATACTCCTAGAAAGAAGCAGAAAACACATCTGGGCCTGGAAACACATCTGGGCCTGGAATCTTGTAGAGATCTGCTACCACTGAAAGAGCTTTAGCAAAATCCTTCTGCCCAAGACCACCCAGAGTTACAAAGCAGAGACTGACTGACATGGGAGAGGAGGGAAAGCAATGCTGAGACAATTCTACGCATGGGTCCCAAGAACATGTAGCATGCTTGAGATTAAGGCAGCAGCAGTGAATCAGAGAACATTTTGGCCTTTCCTGCGAGTCTTGCACCAAATAACAAGCAGTGTTGAGGAATAGCCCTTTGCTGCAATGCATGTATAGGTATGCCCCTCTTTTTGAAAATTCACTTTATTTCACTTTGCTTTTACAAGGACTTCCATTAGTATCTGTTTTCACCAACTGAAAGAATCTGAAGAGAATTTTGGCTTATACAAAAAAAGGTGAAAAGTGAAAATAGCTTTCAGTTTGTTTTGCAGCTTGCACCCTGAGCAGCAGTGAGAGTGGTATAGCCAAGTCCTTCCCTGGGAACTAAACTCAGCATCTCAGCATCAAGCTGCCATAGTTTTGAACTGTGTCTGTAAGCATCTGTGATTTATCTCGATTTATTTTGTGCATTCTTTTACAAGATGTGCCCTAATGTAATTGCTTCTTCACCTTCTGCTTCTGCTTCTACTTTTGAAAAGTTTCATAGGAATGTTCTACTTCTGGATATGGGGGACACCTATATAGAATGCTGACTGTGGAACAGAAAAACTGAGAAAAATCCTTCAACATGTTAGGCCCGACAATAAACATAAGGTGGAAATCAGCCCCTTGCTGATAGAATTAGAAGTCTGTTATGCACTGAAAATAACTATAGCAATGATAAAACAAATCCAACTCAACTCCAGACTACATGGACTATACCGACTTGAAATTAGGAAAATGCAAGCCCATTTCCAGGCATAAATACTATTCACTTTGGTTTCTTTTCTTCACCTACACACAAAGTCTGTCGTCCAATTAAAATTTATCATACACAAAATAGCAAGGGAAAGTAATCTCTTATTAAGAGAAGCTATTAACAGAAGCAGAACCAGTGATTATCCCGACATTGGAATTCTAAGGCATGGTTACCTTAACATAGTTATGATTATGTAGTATAAAAGCCAGGCAACATGTATGAGGAGATGAAGAATTTGAGCAGAGAGGTATAAATTATAATACTGTCAAATTAGATATAAAAGTTAGATCCAAATATACACAACCTACAAGAAAAAACTTTAATTGAAGATAATACACCATTCAAATGCTAAAGAAGAATAACTGCAGTGACTATATTAACATAAAAATGATGCTTCATAATAGGAATAAAGAGGAATATTACACAATGACATATGAGTCAACTTTTCAAGAAGATAGAACAATCCTATGTGTTCATGGACTTAATAATAGTAATACATAATACATGATGCCAAAAAAATAATAGAATTGGAAGGAAAAATAGAGAAATCCACAATTACTGTTGCATAAGTGACCACCACCCTCTCATAAGTGATAAAACAATAAAGAGGAAACCAGTAAATATATAGAAGACCTTAACAACTCTACCAGAAAAAGTTCCTAACATATGTCTATAGGCTAACCACTCACCAATACACTGGTACATTCTATTCAATTTCATAAGAACATTCATCAAAATAAAGTATATTCTGGTATATAAAATGAATCACAATAAAATTTTAAAAAATTAACTAAATGTTAATTTAGTTATAGATGTTTTCTATATGGCACACAAAGTCAAATTAATGACAAAAATATATCTGTACCATCCACTTAATATTTGAAAATTAAAGAATATACTTCTAAATAGCTCACAGTTCAAAGAAAAGAAGTCACAAGGAGATATTTTGTAATGAATTAAACACAATACATCAATATATGTAGAACTCAAATAAAGGAATATATAAATGGAAATTTACTGCATTAAATTCTGAGAAATATAAGCAGACCCAAAATTTAAAGTCCTGCCTTGATACCTCGAACTGCACAGGGCCACAAAGCCTGATCAAGAGTTTCCCTGGTCTGTGCCCCGACCTACTGGGCAACCGTCCTTACTCAGCTAGCTCCTCTCCGAGCAGGAGCAGCTGCCTTCCATTTGGTTCTCATTCTTCCCTGACAGCCCACAAAACTATTCAAACAGGGCTTCCCTGGTGGCGCAGTGGTTGAGAGTCCGCCTGCTGATGCAGGGGACGCGGGTTCGTGCCCTGGTCCAGGAAGATCCCACATGCTGCGAAGCGACTGGGCCCATGAGCCATGGCCGCTGAGCCTGCGCGTCCGGAGCCTGTGCTCCGCAACGGGAGAGGCCACAACAGCGAGAGGCCCACGTACCGCAAAAAAACAAAAACAACAGAAAAAAAAACTATTCACATAAACCATCACTTATGGGTCTTGAGGGTTTCTCACCCTCTCCTTCCAACACAGACTGCCTTCAACAATCCCTGCTCCCAAGAGCAGTGCTCCTGGCCTGCGGAGTCCTCCTGCCCCTGTACTGTCATCAGGTGTGACTAATACACTGCTGTGAATCTCATCCTTCCAGGGTCGGGTGTCTGCCTTTGGACATGTCACATTATTTAGGGCAGGGAGGGATCCTCCTTCACTGATGGGTTGAAGAACACGGAGAAAAAGTGAGGGAAGTGGTATTCTGTTTTGATGTTAATCATAAAAGGAAATAATGTTTTAAAACTTGATATTTACTCTATTTGAGGAGACTGGCTCCTGGTTAAAATCCTACATGTTTTAAAGCCTGCTTTTCAGGCCTGACCATACGCACTTATGAAGACTCTACCTGACAGTCCTTGCAGGAAAGGTGCTCTCCCAATTTTGGTGCACAGTCAGAGCACTGCAGTCTCTGAAACTGAGCTGCAGTCAAGGAGTCAGGCCCTCATGCCGGCCATGCTCTCTGTGTATTTGCACTCCGCTTGGCATTTTCCTTTCTAGATCTCTTATCTGAGTCCCTGGGCTGATGGCTTCAGCCTCCTCTGCCTATGCCTACTTCTGTGTGTGTGAGAAAGGGTGCGAGGGTGGGAAGGGACCTTGAAGATATTTTGCCCGACCCTGACTCAGTATCCAGTAATTTTTCACTCCTAGCTCTCTTTTCTCACCCTCTCCCCCACTGCAGTATACAAAAACTGCCAGAGCCTTTGCTTGGGGCTCCTTCATTAATGAGAAACCCCTCCCCTCTGTACCTGTGTTGACCCACTTGACCCTCCATTGGTGCACTGTTTCGTAGGGGGAAATGGAACTGGGGGAGTCAGTGCTTTCTCCAGTTTTAGACTCTTGCTTATACCATCAAAGTAGGTGATTAAAGACTTAACTCTTCCATTTTTAACTGTTAAAGGAACAGTTGGCTACTCTGACACCTGGCAGCTCAACTCTTTCTCCAAGCTCAGCTGATCTCATAACAATGTTAAAGATGAAACATAGAATTATCATTTTATAAATATATTTCTTTCATTGCCATGTATGTATAAGAGGCAATTTGGAAACAGTCTGGACAAAGATAAATATTCATATTTCTTGAGATTTTCTGTTATTAAAATTTCATGTTAGAAAATTCTAAAATTGTTCTTTCCATAATCATCCAAGATATACAATAAGTACATATGTAAATAATTTACAATTTTGGTCTTAGAAAAGAGAATTAGAAGTTTGATGGATTTAAAAATGTCTTTGAAACAACTTGATTGAAAAATGGGTCTTAATCTTGAAATAACAATGACATGCTCATGTTTAAACATTATTTATTTATGATGTTAATTAATAATGCTAACATGTAAAGAAAATGCTGTATTTTAAATTAATTGATTAGTTTGAGATTATTTTCTTTAATATTGAACATAATAGGTTGTAAGACAAGGATGTTAAATAGTTAATGTACTGTTTCTGATATTATAGTGAAGCCTTTCCCAGGAATTATTTCAATAACCCAGATAAAAAATAGAATACTAAAAAAGTGGATTATTTTCAGGTATTAAAAACAATCCAGTTTCATAAAAACACACAAAGATATTCAAATTAACAGAAAAAATGTTCAGAAAACATGATTACAGATTCTTTTAATTCATTGCTAATTCTATGAAGGCATTTTTCTTAACTTTGATGGTGTAAAGATTTTCAGTAGGAAACCGTATTTGTGATTACAATTTTTTTACAGTTCTTTGCAAAACTTCACATTTTTTTAAAACAAGGATGGTTTTATGCATATATTATATTCTAAATGAATCTCTTCCTATTTCATAACTCTATAGATGCATGTGCATGAATCTATAGATTTGTAGATTGCTATATTATAGTGATTTTTAAATGTTCAGTCATACAGTGGACTGAAATTTAATTTTTGCCACTTATGTGTCATCTTGAGGAATTTACAATTATTTAACCTTTCTAGATCTTCATTTTCTTCTCTATAAAATGGCAGTAATAATAGTACCCAACATATTGTGTTGCAAAGATTATGTGAAATAAATAATACATATACATGACTCATAACTGTTCCTGGTAAATAGAAAAAAAATTTTGTTCTCTATTTTCCACTTTCTCCCTTTCTGAAAAAATATGTAGCTTTTACAAAAACAAAGTGTGGTATCAGTATTCTAAATATTGATATACATATAATATTAATATTAATAGAAAGACATGCATGGAAGCATGAAATAATTTGTATTTTTATCCTATTCATATAAAATAAATGGACAGAACTTTGAAATAATGAAAAGAATTAGCTTATTTTCTAATACCCAATTAATTTTTAATCCATTTATTCTTTAAGAAATGAAAATATCACATACTTCTGTATAAGTAAAATATTGTATACATGTTATAAATTAGCTAAACAGGAAATAAAATTAGATAATAATTATCCTAGGGTTATAGAGCTCACTTTTTTATAATAAAAAGGGGTAGAAAAATAAGCAATAATTTTAGTAAATAGGAAATTATAAAAGTAAATGATTTATTATGCATTAATGTAACTTCAGTTTGTAATTTATTTCCTATTTATGAAAAATAGTGTCATCTCTAGATAAAATAGTCTAATTTGCAGCAGAGCAAATTCCCACCAAAGATTAGTGTAATGGGGTAAAAAAAGTTCGCTTGAAGACATTAGAGAGCCATAAAATTAGCTGAGATTGGAGGGACCAAGGTCCTAGAGAGAACAAAACATCATCGTGGTGAATCTGGCACTTTGCTTTTCCAGCAAGATATTTGCTAATATGCGGCATAGGGAGAAAGACTAAAATTACTAGCAGAAACCTGAGGAATATCTGAGAAAATCAGAGATTTCAGCAGTTTACAGGACTGGAGAGAGAAATTTTGGATTCAGGGAAGCCAAGGCAGCCAGACTTGAAGGGCTAAATTCTCAGTAAGAAATTAGCCTGACTTTTTGCAACACTTTTCCCATTGATGTGTTTCCAGATTCCTAGGCTGTTCAAGCAGAAAGCATCTGCTGTTAAAATGTTGAATGGTTCAATGAAACTATCAGAATTCTTGTTTCTGAGGAGATAAAAATTAGAATTAGGCACTATCAAGAAGGAAGAGTATAGGTGTACATTCCACACTCTCAATTAAATCTTTGATAGGCTAATTCATCAAGTTAAGAGCAAACAGGAAAGAGACTTGACAAATTCTGAAAATAAGCATTTGGATTGAGGTGCATTGACCCTAATTTAACTATCTTTCTGATGACTTCTTGGAGTGAAATATAAAATAACTAACATTAAAAAACAAAATAACAAATTTTACAGTAAGTTGGACACAGCTGAATTGTTCACTAGAAAATGGAAAAGTAAGAGGACAACTGAAAAATATACAAACTGAAAAAGAAAAGGAAAAAAATGATGAAAAATCCAGAAAAGAGTATAAGACACATATGTAACATAGTTAAAAGTTCTACTTTATGTGTAACTGGATTTTTAGAAGGGGAGGAAAGAAGGAATGGAGCAGAAGAATTATCTGAGAATGCTCCCAACTAACTTTCCACAGTTTAGATTACACCAATTTCTGCCTATCTGATTCTTAATGCTAGAAAGTCTGTGAGTTTTAAATCAAAGATTTAGCCACCACTTGTGCCTCCCACCATAGCCTTCTCTTAAAATAAACACAAAAAATGTGATCACTCACCCAATGCCTTACTCTTCTTCCAAGTTTTGACTCCCCTCGAGAATGTGCCTGCGTTTGTTCATTCTCTAGTATCTTCAAGTAGTTTTACTTTTGTAATTGTCCAAGATTTATGTGAATTTATATTGTTATGTAAGTCTGTGGTAGGAGCTTACCTGGAAAGACTAAAATTGGACCCCAGCCATATAGGAAGTGGGTTCAGCAACTATTTTTAAATATTCATTTTGATGAATATTTGTTGATAATTTATTCTTTGAATCAATATTACGAGTGTTGGGGTTAAGAAGAAAATTAAACAAGACTCCAGTCCCCAAGGACTTTAAGGAAAGAACATCAATTTTAAAAAGTGCAATTTATTATGACAGACGGTAAGAAAAAGTCACATTCTAAATGCTACAGAAGCATAAGAAGGATCACATAAGTAGAGAGGGCTCAGAGATGTCTTCTTGAGGTAATTTTGTGATGGATACTGTAGCACCAGTAGATATTGATTAATAGGGAAAAGAGATATATAAGACAGAAACCTAGAATAACTAGGACATGGGATCATAAGAGTGAAATTTATACAAGGCCATAAGCAGTTTGGTATTACTGGGTTGAAAATTATTAAGCAACAAATGATGGACAATGATGTCAGTTTTTGAAATTCTTGTGTGCCATTGCAAGCAGGATGCACTTTGGTGAAATATGAAGAGACATATAAGGGATTTAACCAACTAAAAATATCATAACATTTGACTTGCTAAGGCTATGTGAAATGTGAAAGGCAGATGAGTTTTTTTTTTTTTGCAGTACGCGGGCCTCTCACTGTTGTGGCCTCTCCCGCTGCGGAGCACAGGCTCCGGACGCGCAGGCTCAGTGGCCATGGCTCAAGGGCCCAGCTGCTCCGCGGCATGTGGGATCTTCCCGGACCGGGGCACGAACCCGTGTCCCCTGCATCGGCAGGCGGACTCTCAACCACTGCGCCACCAGGGAAGCCCTAGGCAGATGAGTTTTAAAGGATTAAAAGTAATCTCAAGATTAATGGATTATTTCACAGTAATAGATGATGCAGGTTTTGATAAGTAGAGAAGAGATATTGGCCATTAGTATGCAAAGGCAGAAAAAGAGTCAAGTAATACTAAGGCCATAAGATAAATTAACAACTTATTTAGAAGGTAAGGAGTAGTTGTTATGGTAAAGAGTCACTGAAGGAAAATGAACTGTCTTGGTAACTCCAAAGTTGGAGACTTGGATGATTGGATACCTGATGGATGCTTTACCGATGATGACTGTTAAGCATTCTAAAGGAAGAGGTGATTCTTTTCATTTAGGTGTTTTTGTGGGGTCAAATGAGTGAAGGTGAAGACATATTTGTAAAGCACCCAGTGGTAACTGTCAAGAAGTCATGAGCATAACAATGGTAGTCATAGCAATGAAAAACATGCACATCCAAGGAGAGTGTGCAAAAGGAGAAGGACAGAGTCATAAGCTATCTCTGAGGTACTACAGTGCTGAGGGAGGGGTGGAAGAAAGCTGCTACCCTCTTTTTAATGTGTCATTCTTTAATTACTTTTGTGGAAATTTCTAGAAACAACAGCAGTGGTTAGTTGGAAGAAACGTTTCTACTTATTCCATTGAATATAGTAATAATTCATAGAGTTAAGATATGTACTTATTAAAAATGATTAATCTTCTCCAGGTTCATAGAGAAATTTTTTATTTTGAGTATTAGAACTGCAAAATTTGGAAAAACAAAAATACCTTATTCCACACTTAGCTAGATTCTAACTTTTGCAGAAAGTTTGAAGGCCAAAAAAGATGTAGAAATATATGCAATGTATGCATAAGGGAGAAAAATTAATGATCCAAATCTTGGAAATATAAGTTATGAATAAAGCTTAAAGGAATGATAATTAGGTAGCTTGAGAGAAGACGGCTGGCAGGTGACCTAATAACTTGTATTCTGTATAAAAAGGGTCATTATATTTTAAAAAATGAATACTTATTGAAGTGAGAGCCAAAGCAGCTGTATTTAATTATAGCAAGATAGATGTGGGTTTCAATGAATGAAACCATTTTAGCATTTGGAATAATTACTATTAAATATGGATCATTGGAAGTCTTTTTTTTCTCTTTGAAGATTTAGTATAATACTGATTTGCGATAGGTGATACCCAGTCTACTTTTGGAAACAATATGGAGCGTTAAGGAAAATTTAAAATATGCAGTTTAGAAAGAGGTTGTGTAAGTTGAAGTTAATACTGAAGTTATTATGGAATTAACTGGTATATTTCAAAAGCAACTCTGATCTCCATGGTATGGCAATTATAATAATGAAATTTTTATTAGTAAGGTAATAAGAATAGTTTATGTGTAAATCTAAATATGTGTATATTTAAATTATAAACAATATTTTTAGGGTAAATTTATAGATACCATTAACCCAACAACCCATTCCTGGAAATTTATGCCTTATAAATACAATCACAGGAATGTAAAAATATCCACGTAAGGGTTTTATGGCCTCATTATTTACAGTGGCAAAAAGTTCCAAACAAAACGAATGACTATCAGTAGAAAGATTTATGAAATTATTTTACATACTGATTAATAAACATCCAATCAAAATGATAAATTCGAAATGTATCAGGAGAATTTGCAGAAGTTATTGTTGAGTGACGGAAGCAAATTCAGAAATGTACATGTGTAATAATTACACTGGAGTAAAAATAATCTTCTGATCATGCACAGAAATATGTATACATATATATTTGCAATTAATTATATGAACACAGAAAATACATAGAGATTATTCCTTGTCAAGATGAATTGGTGGGATGAAGAACTGGGAAGAGACTGGGAGTGAGAAGCCAGGATTTTTTTAAAAAGATAAAAAATTGTTATGATTGCCAAATCATATATAGACAATTCTGTTGTCTGTGAATAAAGATAGTTTATTTCTTCCTTTCCAATATGTATAATTTGTATTTCTTTTTCTTGTCTCATTGCACTAGCTAGTACTTCCAGCATGACATTGTTTAGGAGTGGGGAGAGGACACTTTATCTTGTTCCAGACCTTACAGTGGAAACATCTAGTTTTTTGTTGATAAGAAAGATGTTATTTGTAAGATTTTTGTATTTTTGTAGATGTATTTTATCAAGTTCAGGAAGTTGGTTTTTTTTTTTTGTATTTTATCAAGTTCAGGAAGTTTTTTTTTTTTTTTTTGCAGTACGCAGGCCTCTCACTGTTGTGGCCTCTCCCATAGTGGAGCACAGGCTCCAGATGCACAGGCTCAGTGGCCATGGCTCACGGGCCCAGCCGCTCTGCGGCATGTGGGATCTTCCCAGACCGGGGCACGAACCCGTGTCCCCCGCATCGGCAGGCGGAGTCTCTACCACTGTGCTACCAGGGAAGCCCTCAGGAAGTTTTTAATCTCTTCTTACTTTGCTGGGAGTTTTCTTATTTTTGTTTGTTTATTTTTGTCATGAATAGGTACCAGATTTTAAAAATTATTTATGTTACCAATTGACATTATTATACCATCTTTATTGTGCTGGTAGAGTGTATTATATTGATTTTTTTAATGTTAAATCAGCCTTGCATACGTGGAATAAATTCCATTTGTCATAGTGTACAATTTTTTAATATATTGTTGGATTAAGTTTACTAAAAATTGTTGAGGGTTTTTGCATGTACATTCATGAGTAATATTGCATTGTAGTCTTCCCTTTTAAAAAATTTCTTTATTTGGTTTTGGTGTTATGGTAATGCTAGGAAGTATTCCCTCTGCTTCTATTTTCTTGATGAGGTTGTGGATAATTGGAAGTATAGCTTGCTTTAATATTTAATTTTCCACTTCAATATTTCACTAGTGAAACTATCTGGGTCTGAGGTCTTCATTTTGGGAAATTAGTAATTATTGATTCAATTTCTTAAAAGTTATTATATACTAGTTCCAGTGATACATTCTCCTTGTATGAATTTGGTAGTTTAGGGCTTTTAAGGAATTGGTCCATTTTCATCTTTACTATCAAATTTATGGGCATATGGATTTTCCTAATATTATTCTATCTTCCTTTTAATGTCCATGGAATGAATAAAATGATACTTCATTCATTCATGATATTAATAATTTATGTCTCATTTATTTTTATTGGTTAGCTGTCTACAGATTTCTTTTTATTTTTTAAATTTATTTTATTGAAGTATAGTTGATTTACAATGTTGTGTAAATTTTGATTTCTTATTTTTATTGTCTTTTCAAAGAATCAGATTTAGTTTCATTGATGTTCTCTAATTTTTCCCATTTTATATATGTAATTTCATTCAGAGTTAGCTGGCTACTAAAGAGGACATTTATTACTGATGAAACAATACCTCTAATGCTTTATAATATAGAGAATCTCTGACCATTAAAATAATATAATAACAATATTTTGGTGGTAAAACTTCAATTTTCCTGTAGATTATTTTTAGTAATAATAATAAGCTTATCTTGTGTTTTAATTTTTTATTATGGAAATTTTAAAATATACACATAGGGAAGGAAAAACTATAATGAATCATGTAAATATTACCCACTTATAACAATTATCAGTATTTTGCCAATTTTGTTTCAAGCATTCCTCTTAAACCTTCCTTTATATGTTTTAAAGTCAATACCACAGCAATCATTTTATCATACCAAAACATTTACCACTAATAATAACACTAATAATTAAAAACTAATCACAACTATAATTGAAATGTGTTCAAGTTGCCAGGGTATTTTTTTGCAAAACTGACTTTATACTGAGCTGCAAAACTTACTTGGAAAGACTATACTTTAATATGTACATAAATATCTGGATCACCCAATAGCTACATAGCAGCTAAAATACAGTGAGAAAGATTGTATTAATGTGCATAGTAATTAAGACGTGTTTGAAAATTTATTGTTCATTTTCAAAGTGTTATACTCCTGATACTTTTCAGATTTGAAAATAATACAAATAAAATTTCAATGTACAGATAAAAATAATTTATACCTAAAAATGCAATTTGTCTAAAAATACCAAGTAAGAAATTTTTGTGGTATTTATTACTATTATTATTTTATTTATTGGGCAATTAAAAAACAAAATTTTACTTGAGTTTCAATGACTTTGAGAAAACTTTTTTGAAAGTTACTGAAGATATGAGAAAAGCTCACTGTAATTTTCATTATTATTTACATATGAGGCAATATATTTATCCTCTTACCCATACCTTGAAGAAAGAAGAAAAAAATCTTTTAAAAAATACAGTTTATGGATTCACACCTGTAAATTCTGTGCCCAAATGGAAAGAAAAACAAAACTGGGAAACTGGCTAAAGCAAAACCTGATAGTCTAGACTTTCTAACCCCAGGTATTGTGCACAGCATTATGACCTTCAGTGTTGTGAGATACTTTTTTCCTCTTTCATTTTTCTGTATAATTCAGAAGTTACTGTTAATCTAAGTCATTGAGATGCTGGGGTTAGTGAAAAAAATGTTCAGATGAAAGATGATAATTAGTTTGGGAGGTTGAGCTTAACTTTTTCTAAGGATACAGTGTCAGTACTCAGAAACACAGTTTTTGGCATAGAATGGAAGGGAAATATGTCCTTCAGGAAACTTGTGACTAATTGGAAATCTTTCTGCTCTGCACATTCTAAAGCACTGGATAGAATTCCTCAAACAGATGTCTTTTTTGTTAGGTATTAATGTCATTTTCTTCACATCTGTGCTAACTTTGAGGATTAAACTGATTAGGACATTTTATCAATACATACAGCAAAATCAAATCAGGTTTCTCTCTTTATTTTCTTAGCTCCATGCCCGTATGTAATAAAGCCACAACAATAAAATCAAATAACAACAAAAAAAAAACCCAAACATGTACTTTTAAAAGGTATGTTTGGAGAAATTCTCCTTTATCTCTCTAATCTAATGACAACAGGTTTTGTGATGATTTCTGCTTCTTTATCATATTAGACATACATATGCATGTGTTTGCCCTTTAGTACAAAATCCCCACTGAGAGGTAGTTTCCACGATCTAGACTTGGGATAAAGGAAAGTAGCAAATGGGACAATTTGCCCTTGGAGTCAGCTCAGTTTTATAGTATTACCTTACTAATTACAAAAAGAAAAGAAAAGAAAAGAAAAAAGAAAAAAGACTTTATGTGAATATTGCAAATGGTTAAAATCTTCAAATGAGAAGTGGATATTTCTGAGCCATCAAAGCATAAGTATTTTGGGGTTAATTTTTTCAGTTTTTTTAGAGCTCCATGCTTTTAGCAATTTATAGATGCAGAATACACAGACACACACACACACACACACACACACACACACACACAGACACACACACCCTACACCCTCAAGGCCACAAAGCCAAATAATATACACATTATCTATTCTTTCTCCTGCCTGGAAAAAAAACTAATTCTTCTAACTAGGGCTCCACTGCCATATGAGAACTGGAATGTGTTATTGTCCTTCTGTGCACTTCTATTTTCCTTAAGAAACATCAGGATGGTAGAGTGATGTAATAGATCTCCCTGGTCCTTCCTTCTTCTGGGTGTTGTCTATAGGATTTATGCCTAATTTAACCATGGGTACTAGGTTGGTTATGTTGGTGTGAAGCAATTATTCATTATCAGAAAATATTTATGGTCAATATCTCCTTATTTGCAAATGTACATTTATACTTATCTTTCTGTATATTCATTTATATATCTATCCTGTTTCTCAATATCACCTTTTTCCATTCTCTAGAAGTCTGAATAAAAATTCCTTAAAATATCTTATTCTATTTTCAATGCTTCTTAGAATCTGTTTCAAATTTTTGCTCTTCATGAAAATTTGTATTGAATTTTGTGTAAATTTTCATATCCATTTTCAGTTTACTAATTCCCTTTAATCTTTGTTTAAGATTCTGTTCAAGTTGTTCAGTGGGTTTGTAATTTCAAATTTTTATTTTATTTTCTAAAAAAATTCTTTTCTCTTTTACTTGCATCAGTCATTTTAAACACTATTTGTTCTTCTATATTGTAACCTACCTTTTATTTCACTAAATATGTTATACAAGGATTTTAAATCTGTATTTCATAATTCCTAATTATATACATGCACATATATACATATATGTATATACATTGTTATATTAAAAATGAAACACTTGCTGCTCTTCTGATTAATATTACTTATTAATATTACTGATTTTTAAAGTTATATCTATAGCCTAATCATGGTTGTATTCACTATCATTGATGTAATATGTAATGTTATATAATGTAATACAATGACAGCAATATGTACTGTCATGATGTTTGGAATTTGTTCTGTAAAGACCTTCAGTGAGACTTTTAATTTTGTTTTCCCTATCACTTCTTCCCTGATTACCTAATCCTCTTTACCCAGTTCTCCAGCCAAGGACTTAGTTTTATAATTTTGTTCAGGATTCTTGCCCCATGCAAATGTTAGTGTAATAGAATATTTAAAAAGCCATTCTTATTTCCTTAGAATTGTTGAATAAGTCCAAGTATTGATGACACGGGAGTATTAAGTGTCCCAAATTCTAAAGAGAGCCACCTCTAATTGAGGCCAAATACTTTGACTTTACTGACAGGCAGACTTATTGGATGGTGCATGATTTCACCTCCACCTCTTTCCTATGCAGAAAGGCCACTGGTAAAGAGAGAGAATGTTTTGGATTTGCTGCATAATGGGAATGCTGTGTATGTGTTTACTGACATTTCTGTCAGCCTATCCTAATGTTTGCATTGGAATGGTGGGAATTCCTCTGGAGAGATTGATACGTCTCTCACAAAACATGCGGAAATATGCACCCATTTTTAGACCCAAGAGAAGAATTTATGATAGCATGCTTGAAAAGAAATTTAATGGAGTATACTTGGGGAAAAGATGGATGCAACTTCCACCTTATCCTAGTACTGTGATCCTTAAGTGGATATAGAAGAGTCCTTCATTTCTTTCCACTCTATGTGGAGAACTATCGAAATTACTGAAAAACTACTAAGCCAGACACCACTTGGAGTGGAATTTGCTATGTAAGTTGGTTTAGCAACAGGAATAACCATGATCATATATTACCAGATCAAACCAGGAACATATCAGGGGAATCTCCTCACTGCAAACATAGTGTCAAGCAACACAAGACAACCTTGCCTTCCCTCTTTGTACTCCCTTTTCCAGCCTTGGAATACCTAACCTCAAAGGAGTGAGAACACAGAGGAGGTAATCAGTTTATATTTCTCTCCCAGGTCCAAGCTCCCCAAGTTACAATAAGTCTACTGTGATGAGGGTGGGAGAATTTCTGATTTGGACATGATTTGGGATTTTAAACGTTCTAGACAGATTGCAATTTATTAATTACATAATAATTATTATTGTTCATATATAGAGAGATAAATTGATAAGATAAAACAGCCCAAGCCTGGTTAAAACAACCAGAGGATGGGCTTCCCTGGTGGCACAGTGGTTGAGAGTCCGCCTGCCGATGCAGGGGACACGGGTTCATGCCCCGGTCCAGGAAGATCCCATGTGCCACGGAGCGGCTGGGCCCGTGAGCCATGGCCGCTGAGCCTGCGTGTCCGGAGCCTGTACTCCGCAACGGGAGAGGCCACAGCAGTGAGAGGCCCGTGTACCGCAAAAAAAAAAAAAAAAAAAAAAAAAAAAACAAAACCAAAAACAAAAATAACAACCAGAGGAGAGCTAAGCTCAAATCTACTGAGGAAAACCCCATGCTGACGGTCTCCAAGAGTTTGTCTTGTCAGATTCCTACTGCTTCCCAAAGTGAGTTTGCCTCTCCATGGATCTTTTTAAAATTAAAATAAATTAAATTAAATTTTATGCCTGAAAACCTTTCATGTTTCAGACTTTTGTACTTTTAAAATTGACCGAGATTGGCCTCATGAATGTCTATTTAGGATTAGAGAATTTTACTAATTTTCCAAGGCCAATATAACACCAAAAACGGTATATTTATTCTATTTCTATTATTAAGATAAAAATCAAGTCCTGCCTTCCGTATTAAATATAGTCCAGTTTTTCCTCATTTGCCAAATAGTAAAATGTGGTGAAGATAGCAAAGTGAAGAGATGAAAAGCCTCAACATTAAGTAGTATTTACAAAGATCCAGGAACATAAACAAGATGTCCTAGAAGACAGAGAAAAGAACTTTTAATTGTGATCAGGAAATGGAAAAATTTCCTGGAAAAATAGTGTTACAGCTTAGCCTTAGAGAAGGAGTTTTTTTTAAATAAACTTTTTATTTTGGAGTAATAGTAGATTGACATAAAAGTTGCCAAGATAGTACAGGGTACTAAATCAAGAAATATGAAGCATAGAGTACTAACTACATGATGATGCTGAGGGACAGGTAATAATCAAGCATTCCTTCATAGATTCCTTCAGCAAATATCTATTGAGCTCCTACCTTATGGCCAACTTCATAGACCCTTGGTGACTATCAGTGAACAAGAGATAGAAAGTATCCCTGACATCATGGAAATTATATTTTAAAGATAAACACAATCAACATAATAGAAATCAATATTATATTTGAAAGTAATAAGAAGTACAGAAACAAAAACCAAGGAAAGTAAATGTTGATAAGGTTAAAAAGTGTCGGGAGGAGAAGAATTTATGTCAAGAAAGATAAATGACTCTTTCAAGAGGATTTATTGCAATGGGGAACAAAGTAATGAAAATTTTAAAAAAGTTTAAAAAGGAAGCGCAGTCAACAGAAAGCCTTCTTTTTAGTAAAATATGAAAAAGAAAACTATGCTTTTGTACTGATGGGAGTGATCAAGTGAATAATAAAATATAGGAGAGTAAGTAGGGAAAACTGTCAGAGCAATGTTTTTGAATCAGTTAGAGTGTATGATATGTAATGCATCAGTCAAATGAATCCAATGTTTCAGACTCAAACAGCTAGGTGAATCATGAGCTAAGATATATAGGAGGAAAAACAAGTCTGGAAAGGAAGAATGTATACTCAGTTTTATATGTGTTGTAAGAAGCACATCCTTTAGGAAATGTTTACATATCTCTATACTTTTATCTGGGTCAAGGGTCCAAACAGAGGTCAAAATATAGCATATTAACTACTTAAACTTACAATATAAACTAACAAATAATTAAATAATATATATTTATCATCCTACCTTGATAACCATATCTCCACAATAGAAAAATAGAAAGACTATGCTTTAAGTTTTGGTTATATAACCAAAAGCTGACAAAATTGTGAAGGCAAAAGGATTTTTTCCAACTTTATTGAGGTATAACAGACCTACAGCATTGTGTAAGTTTAAGGTATATAGTGTGATGATTTGACACACGTAAATATTATGATTACCACAATAAAGTAAGTTAACATATTCCATCACCTCACATAGTTACCATTTTTGTGCATGTGAATAGCCAGTTTTCTCAACACCATTTATTTATCCATTCCCCATTGAGTATTCTTCATTCTCTTGTCATATATTAGCTTACTGTACATGCATGGTTTTATTTCTGGGCTCTCAATTCTATTCCATTGGCTTGTATGTCTGTTTTAATGCCTGTAACCTACTGTTTTAATTACTATAGTTTTATAATGTATTCTGAAATATATATATATATTTTTTGCCTTTGAAAATATCTGTTGAGCTAGTTATAATTAAGATTTATATTCTTTGTAAAAAAAAAGATTTATATTCAGAAATAAATCATTTAGTTTATATATCAGATTTGAACATTGTGATGGGACCACATGAAATATCCTCATTACAGAAATTGTTTTGATTTCATCTTATAATTTTCTATCACATAAATTGTGATTTTACAATCTAAAGCAATATTTAGATCTACAAAGTATCCCTTATATTTATCTTCTGTAAATTTTAAATGTTATTCTAATATGACCAAAAAACCCCACAAAATTAGCAGTGTGTTGCTCAATTTAAACATTTTTCTTCTCAGCTTATTCAAATATTTTGCCAGTGTTTAAAGATGTTACCTTGATGTATAATGATCAAAATATAGACATTAGATTGTATATTATTTAAAATTTATTTTCTCCTTCACCATCATTTTTGTTTCCTTATTTTAATTTTTTTAAGTTTTATTGGAATAAAATGGTTAAATTTTATATGTATTTCTTAGATTCAAGAAAAATATAATTTTTAAATGTTTTTAAAATATTTTTTTAATTATTTAAAATGAAAATGGCCAAATTGGATCAGTTATTTTAAGCTATTGCAACATTATTAGTAAATGCATATTTAGCTATATATATATTTATATATATAAATATTTCAAATATATATTCTGAATCTACATCACAGTTACTTAATTGTGGTTACTACAAATCCAAAACAAGTGTATTTGAAATTCTTATGATTATCTCTTCATATGAAGGGCATCTTTATTTTTCTTAAAATTCTTTGATTTACCTAGCATCTGTTTAAAGTAAATGTTACTGCATCAACAGTGCTTAATCAGCATCCTCACTGAGTGTTTGAGAATGACTATAGGTTAAGATATAAAGTGACCATAAAGATATTATAATTATGGACAAGTCCAGAAAATATCCTATGTAATCTTCGAATTGATGTAAAAACTATGATGACTATTTGTTGATTCTGTGTTTCATAGTGACAAATATAAACTATTGCTGCCAAGTAAAAAAAAAAAAAATCATTCTGGACATTTAGCCAAAATTTGGCTGCTGCTAAAAATCTCATTTTTTCACAGCTAATCTCTCTGACAGCCCAAAGACAATCTTTCTAATTTAATGAAATAACACCAAAAATCTAGTTATTTATTTGAAAAAAAAGTGAATACATTGTATTACATATTTATTGAATATAAATTATTCACAATTCTAGTACTTAATATCATTCAATTGTCAGAGAAAATAATTGGTATCACTCTTCACATATACTCTACCTATCTAGCTAACTAGCTAGCTATACTGATATTAATTATTTAATATTCCAAAACCTTTCTCAGCCATAATTTCAATGGTTATAAATGTCATGCTAATTGAATGTCCCTGGAACCAAGATGTGGAACATATAAGGAAGCAATAAAATTGATGCTTGGCACTATTGGAGAACAATACTTTGTTATGTAAGGATCATATAATTCATGCAGTCCAAGAGGAAAGATTTGAAAAGGTAAATGAAGTGTCTTGTTACTTATGCCAATTAAATTCTCCTTGAACTCTGAAGCAGTATCTCTCTCCAGTATTGGCCGTGACACACCCTAATTTTCTTCACCACATTCTTAAGCAGTCAACATTGTTTCTAGGACTTAGGGCAAGCAATATAAAGAAATATTTTGTTCTCTTTACTCCTGACTCTATGTGGCGTGCACGTGTGTGTGTGTGTGTGTGTGTGTGTGCGCATGTGTGTGTGGTAGGTGGTTCCTAAATACTCTGGGGCCCATGTCAGCAGATGCTCTTGCCGTAGTCTCAGGGAAGTAATGAATGGAAGAGAGTGAACTGGAAATTAAAATATCAGAAATTTAGCATATGCAACTGAAACCATTGGAACTCATGTCATTACACATGAAGAGTGAGAAGAGAGTCTAGGATTAAGTTGCTCTGGACGCTCAGGCTCAGCGGCCATGGCCCATGGGCCCAGCAGCTCTGCGGCATGCAGGATCCTCCCGGACAGGGGCACGAACCCACGTTCCCTGCACCGGCAGGCAGACCCCCAGCCACTGTGCCACCAGGGAAGCCCTAGGATTAAGTTTTGAGGGGAAAAACATACTAGATTTGGGTAGATTTGGGTAGGAAATAAGAATCCAAAACAAATTATATATATAAAAAAAAACCCAGGGAAGCAGAAGGAAAGAGTATCTGGGATCACAAAATATAGAACAGGAGAATTTCAATGAGTTAAACAAAATAAATGCTGCAGAAAGGTCAAATAAGATAAAGTCTTGAAATAATTTTATGACGGTGAAGGTGCTGTTAATTATCTACCTGATAACATTTGCCCACCTTTTTCTTTGCCAAGGGAATCTCAGTTTGAGGATGTAAAGAAAAATTTGAATCTTGTTTTTCTCCACTGAAGCAATATATGACCATATAACTCAGCTCTTGTCAATGAGATATAAGGGAAAATTGTCTGGGGAGTTTTCACAGAAGAGGTTTTGCATTCTTGAATAAAGGAATAATACGTAGATAACCGTCTCTGGAGTTGGATATCCAGAACTGTGGCAGCCAGCATTTGTTCTGGAGAAACAAGTCAAGATGCTGACAGAGCCCTTATCTGACACTGTTGTTACTCCACTTATAATAGAAGTTACCTGCCTTCAGACTCCTTGTTAAATGGGGGTAACGAGTGTGGAGAAGGAGTAGAAAATAAAAAGAATAAAATAAAATAAATAATAATTAGTACAAACTTCAGTGAGTCATGTTTTTCTAACAGAGGAAAACATCTTAAATGTAACATGGATTAATAATTAGAATTGAAGAGATCAGTAATCCTGGAGAAGTAAGACTGCAAAGCTTTTTGTGGTGGATTGAAAAATGAATTGGAGGATAGAGTAAGAGAGAATGAGGTTTAGACCTGTTCAATATCCTTTGTTCAGAAACTTGGACAATAGCTAAATGGATGCATAAGCTTGAAGGAAGATATTATTTTTATTTGTTGGCTTTATACTTTTTTAAATGACATTTTTTAAAATCAGATTTTGTAGTCAAATAGATTTGGATTTAGATCCTGATTCCACAACTTCCAATAAGAAATTGAGCAAGCCACTTAAATTTACTAAGCATAAGCTTCATAATCTTTTAAAAAGAAGTTCTGATAAATTCAATATTTTTCTTCTATTGAACTGACAGAAAAAAACAGAAGCAGAATCAGTGCTAGTTAACTCATATTTCTAGGCTCTTTCAACTTAATCTCCCTGCTCTTGAATTTAATACTACTCTTCCTTGACAATGACTAATATGGTGATTATTGATTGGTACAGATGACTCGGTTAACTCTTGAAAAAAGTATGCATATCTGTTTCGTAATAATAGATAATAGACAACTTTAAAAGGTAAAAATAATGAATCATTGGGAGAAAGAAGTCACTAGAAGTTTAAACATTTATAGATAATAAAATGGATCAAAAACGTGATAAATTAAAGCAACAGAGAGCATATTTATTTCTTAACTGTCAATTATTTTAATGACTAATGTATTTTTCATAAGGAATGTTATGGTGATAAAAGATTCTTAAGTGAGCAATTTTCAAAAATCTGGCTGATGTCATTTTGCTTTCTGCATTAGTCACATACAAATTATTACCTGAAAACAAAATAAGAATTCCAATAATTACTAAGGATCAAACAGTGCCATGTTAATTAATGGAAAATATGGTTTTCAAAAACTCATGCAAGATTACAGAATGATTTCTAAGCACACATAAACATTTTTAGTCATGCAGTGTAATTCTGTATATTCCTGCAAATGATGCTGACTTAATTAAGGGTCAAAAATATATTTATTAAGGATGTACTTTGGCAACATAAAAGACACTTAATATCCTAGTACAGAGTCACAATAATCCTAAGAAAATTTCCATTTTATAGAAGAAAAAGATGAAATTCAGTAGATAATGATAATTAGCCAAGGCTTTAACATCTAATGAGTGGTGACTACAAATCTATTTGCCTCTCTATCTTGCTGCCTCCAATAAAATTTAAATTCATTTTTAACTTGTTAAATCTTATATAATAATATTTTATACATACTAGAATGCTTCATTCTGAAAAGAAGACATTTATCATTGTAAAAGAAAATCACTCATATATATATATATATATATATATATAGTAGGTGAGCAAAATAAATGCCTATTTTTGTACAAATCAGAGTATAATTTATAACTTCTAAAGGTAGAAGATAAGTGATGTTAATATGTAGAGTTCAGATATCCGAAGATTCATCATTGAAAGGGATGCCCAATATTTTCATATATTTCATCTACATCTACATTCTATCATCTTTATCTTTTTTCATGAATGTAGTATAACATAATATAATACCTGAAACATTGACAAATATCAATAATATTTCCAGTGTTATGAAAAGATGACAGATTTGTTCTCTTTTTGGAAATAGAGAAAAGTTCACACCAAACTATCTCTTCTGTTGACAACACTTATAAACTCTAAGGTAAATAAAAATTAAACAAATGTTTGAAGGCATAAGGAAGTAAACAAAAACAAGTAGAAACTGGAGGGGTTGTATCATTTAAAATGAGGAGAGAAAGCTAGGTGGACTCCACATTTAACTGTCATATTACCTCAGAGTACTACTCCCCAACTCACGTGGAACACAGGACATAGAGTACAAGAGAAAAGATGCAGTGTCATTGGACTGAGGATTCAGAGGTTGGAATCCGAGCTTGAAAAGCTGCTGGGAATCGAAGGGGAGATTCCAGAAAGGAGGAAGCCACTCAAACCTGAAAATGTGTCAAACTCCATTCAAATAATTGGCCAACTTTTAACCATACATTTACAAAGTGAGACTCCAAGGATTACAGCAGAAATCAACACATTGATGGCTCAAAGTGACATGCATAAATTTACTATCTTCCCAGTGCTGGTGAGATAGAGTTTGGATTTCAATTACTGCCAATTTAGAGGGCTTTGATGAACACTTTGGACTTATTATTGAAACTCCAAACAATCCAACTTTAAAGTTAGAAACACATAACAGAACTAAGAGACGTACCCTAGGCCTAGGGGCAAATTCATAAGTATCTACTATTGGACAATTCCTAACACAAAGACCTCACAGCATCAAGGTGATATACTAGAAACTTAACAATCTGCCTGTACAAATTCAACACTTTTCAATCCAAGTAACAGAATCCAAAATTTTAACTATACATACTATGAATATACACATTTTAAAAGTATATGATTTCCAAAGCATAGGAAATATGACCCATAATAAAAAAAGAAAAATAGTCTAGAAATAGACCAAATAATGATATATATTAAAATTAACAATAAAATTATACTTTAAAATAATTTTTAAAAATATGATTTAAATGTTTCAGATGAAGCTGAATATAATGGGTAAAGATTTGGGGAATTTCATGAGAGATATGGAAACTCTGTAAAAGAACTGAATGGAAACAAAACTGAAATAAATATAGATATATAGTCTGAAAAATTTATTAGCTACTTTGTAGCAATAAAAATGTTCCTTGAATTTGAAAATAGATAATTAATAATAGCCAACCTGAAGACACATACATCAATAGAATCTCACAGAGAGAGAGGGAAAAAAAAGATTTCTACAAAAATAAGCAGAACCTCTATGTGGAATTATATTAAGCCTAAATGTAGTTATGGTCTGCCCTCCATATATATGGGTAATACAGATTTTGGTACCAGCAAGTGGGTGCTGTTGCAACAAATACCTAGACATGTGGATATGGCTTTGAAATTGGATAACAGGTAGAGACTGAAGAGTTTTGAGGTGCTTGATAGAAAAAGCCTAGATTGCCTTGAAGAACTGTTGGCAGAAAAATGGATGTTAAAAGAGATTCTGGTGAAGACTAAGAAAGAAAAGAAGAGCACTGTATTGAAAGCTTTTAGAGCATGCATGTATCATCGTGAACAGAAGGTTGCTATAAGTATGACTGTTAAACAAGCTTTTGGTGAAGCTCTCAGAGGGAAATGAAAACATGTTACAGAAACTGGAGGAAAGGTAATTCTTGTTATAAAGTGGCAGAGAACTTGGCTGAATTGGCTAATTACACACACACATACACATGTTATATTACATCCCCTCTTACTAAAGGACACATTTATGGTCAAGGAAATGCAACAATGGGCTTGAATCAATGCAATTCATTCATCAGTCTTACTACAACAACCATGAACTATAAGAAGGGAGTTTGAAACATGACAAAGAAGTCTCATGAAGCTCATGTGAAGCTCCATCAAAGAAAGACCACACCTTATGAATTTGAGGTTCTGTCCTACAGGATGAGATATATATCTTAAATTAAGGGATAATATAAGATGCTATCTTTTCCATAGTCAAGAAAATGTCAATGATAGTACTAAAATTGAATTTTAGACGAACACTTAAGGCCAAAGTCTTGGCCACTCTATCAGACGACTTACCAGCTGCTAAATTACTGTCTGAGAGAAAGTAGAACATCAATCAAGTGGAAAAAGAAAAGAAGCTATAAAAACAAATATTGCCTAATTTGGCTATATGTTCAGATGCAGAAATGAGAAGTGAATTATCTACCTAGTTATTTATATTTTCCTTTAATATCCCCTTCATTTTCCATTACCATGTCATGCAACGCATATTGTATTGTAGGTCTTCACTTTATAAATTATCTACAATATATCTTATGTCTGAATGGGATTTTGAACGAATTAAGTGAGTAATAATTATCACTCAGGGTTGAAATGCTGAGTGCAATTTCATTACTTTGGAGAGTTCTATTTTTAATTAGATGATACTATTCTGAAGTTTAAATGTGGAAAATGTTTTTGTGTGGATGTTGTTAGTAAAACACTTGGATTGTGGTCGACTTGGTGGACAGTTTTTATAGTATCTGTTCCATTCTCTTACTAATGTTTCTCCCTGTAATTTAAAGCCTGGACAGATTAAAAACTACATTTTCAAGACTACTTTGTAGTTAGGATCCTGGTGTGTTTGAAACTCAGACAATCAGATGCATTCATAAGATCTGGAAAGCAAACATGAGGCGTGCTTTTGTTTCAACTCCCCTGCATTGTTCATATTTTGGGAGTTTCAGAATCAGCATTAGTGGATGTCTCAATGTTCAGACATCTGTTTCATGAGTGTTGAGAGGCAAGATTTGGTCCAACCGATGTGCTGATATCAGATCATAGCTAGTTCTGCACTAACAGCTTTTTTTTTGGTGATTTTCATATTGTCAGGAACTCAGCTGAGCTTGGAGAGAGTGAGCTGAGCTATCATCAGGTGTCAGAGTAGCTGATTAAAGCCACAAGCCAGAAATGAAAGAGTTAAGCCTCTAATCACTTACTGAGATGATATAAGTAAGAGTCTAAAACCGGAGAAAGTGCTGACTCCCTCTGTTCCATTTTCCCCCATGGAATGGCACATAGATCAAGGATGATCAGATGAATCAGCACAGACATATGGGTCCTCTGTCTTTTGAGGGACCCCAGAACAAAAGACTCTGACAGTTTTATGGACCTAGGGTCGGGGTGATACAAGGAGGGAGGGCTAGGAGCATAAAAGTACTGGGTAGTGAGTCAGAGTAGGATAAACTGACTTCAAGCTTTCTCCCTTTTGTCTGACATAAGGAGGTCTCTGCAGAGGTGTCTGAAGATGACCTTGGATCCTGGTCTCATCTACAGAGACCTAAGAACAAAGTTGTCTAGGCTAGGAATGTAAATAGGAGAAACAGCATGACTGGGCCCAGGGGCCCTGAGTCCTTGACTACAACTCTCCATAGACTGCAATGCACTGGCTGTACACCAAGCCTGGTGTGGGTGGCAGCTTTCCATGAGGACTGTCAGGTGAAGCCTTTGTCATTGCCTATTGGTCAGGTCTGGATCATCACACACAGGTTTTTAACTAGGAACTGTCTATTTTATGTATCTTAGCTTCTTACTTAGTACAGCACTTGGTGTGGATGTCATCTAGAGGCTTTCTAGTTGGAGGAAAAAGAGCAGCATCTTTGAGAAAATTCTGTGACATGGCTCTGGGAATCACTCCTGAAAGCACAACTTTAAATAGGTTTGTTCAGCCACCCCGAAGACTATATCAACTATTTCTATTATATGCTATTATTTTTCTACTTGTAAGAATTAATATATTTTCTACAAAAGGCCTCAATTTTCTCTTCCCAAATACTATCATAAAAACCTGGTGCTTCAGCATCCCACAGAAAAGAATTAAGGCTCTTATGCTTGATAGTAAGTTCTAGTTGAGAAGGAAGTTAAGTGCTTTTCTCTGAATAGGCTGTTTTGCTTATTAGAACGCTTCATGATAAGACTGCATTTAAGAGTGACATTTGAGAGTGTCTGACTATCAGATAAAGGACTCGCTCTACTCTCTCATAGCAAGACCCAGAGTGAAAGAGGAAGCAGCATGTAAACTTGATAGTAAAAATGGGAATAACTGTCTACTACGATTGTGACTTTTAAAATTTTAGTGTTTTAATAAGTTAAATTATACAGTTAGCATTGTGGTAAGTATAATACAGGGTGATATTAGTCTCAGCACACTGGTTTACTTCATAAAAAGACGGGATGCCCTCTGGCTTGAATCTTTTAGTGAATTATCCTCTCCAGTGAAGGAACAGTTCATCTCTATCCAAATACCTACAGAAATGACTCTTTCTGAGTCAACTTATCTCCTCTACATTCATGCACTTCTCATTCCAAAGCCAAATCTATGTCATAAAAAAGCTGTTTATAAACTAGCTGTGTTTAGTTTCTTAAACTTTTAGTCCTATATAAAGTTGGAAAACATATTTTCACCCACTTCAAAAGTAGTTTTCCATATAACAGGGTTGAGCTTATGAGGTGGCATAATAGGTTTTTTAACTGGTATGATTTCAAGACACTGTGGAAAGGCCCTTCTGATTCCAAAATAACTCTTTCTACTTTCACACATTTCTTGGAACTTATATAACATATTGATTTATGTGGGTGAGTTTTAGAGCATGAATGATTTTCAAGAACTATCTAAATAAAGTCAAACACTCATGTACTATTAGACTCTAACACACTTTTTCAACTGGTATTTGGAGCTAGGCCGTATCAGGCTCATCCAGATGAAGGAAAGCATTATGAAATGTGAAGCTGGTGTTAGCTGAGACATGGAGTTGAGAATTTTACCAGATTAGACTCAGGAAAATCCTGACATACCAAGGCTCTCATAAGCAACTCAGATTAAAAATTTTCCAGCTAAAAACATACTTAAACTTCTCCAGAGAAACTGTAAATTATACAATAACTCTGTCCTCACAATCCAAGACAAGTTAAATTTGAATAAACTATGAAGCTATTTATCTCAGTGATAAGGAATGACTAAAGCACCAAGACCAATTCAAAATGCAAAGGGATAAAATTATGCTTGCTTCTAAACTAAAGACTCTGTTGTCAGATTCTGGTCATACTAGTAACAGCATTTTAAGAAAGCATTATTTATCAAAATACATGACTTACTGTCAATGTGAATTTGGCTTTTAAAGTTATACAGAACCCCCCCCACAAATGACCTTGTGATGTGACCATAAAGTACAGGGGAGATATTTTTAAATGAGTAAAACAAGGTCATGGAGGACACTACACATATCAGAACTTCATAGAGGATATATCTGAGGACATATTATTTGGCTGCCCAAGCAGCTCATGTTACTCTTTACTATTCCTAAAGTAAAGTGAGATGTAGATTTTTCTGATCTACCCATCTTCAAATGGTAATTATTATTGCAGTTATTCCTCCTTCTAACTGTTATTATACATTTTATGTATTCAGAATACATTACTTATTCACATAAAGTGATGTATCTGGAACTGGAAGAAAAGGTTAATATTCTCCAGTAGGAATGTTTGGTTCTTTTCTCTTGGGAGGGGATGAATAGGTTTTATTTATGTGAGAATGATGGTATGAATAGATGTATGAGATGGAGTAGAGTTATGGATATTGATTCGTCAATGAACAAACCACTTATCCTTAACACAAGCCATTCCCCTTTTGCAGAAGTTATGGTGTTTGGGTAGAATTAACCTCAGGGGCTGGAAGTGATCATATGAATATAATAATATTTTAAATGTTTTAATTTTTATTTTATTAAAAAGTATAATAATGTGGCCATAAATATGAAGTATGATACTTTCAATTACAAATAATAGAAAACCCACACCCAACTGGGTTTATCGAGCAAGGATATAGTGGACAATATATTTGAAAAAAAAAATCACATAAAGTGTAATAGGTTGCAGCCTTTGAGCATGTTTGATCAAGGCTTAGAGGCCATTAGGGCTATGGTTCTATCTCTCAGTGATTCTTCCATATGCCATCCTCCAAAGTCCCAGCCTGCTTTACTTTACAGGAACATTGCTACACCCTCTGCCATTCTTGGTGATGAAGCCATCATAAGAGACTGCAGAGAGGGCCACTGCTTGTACAGTTATTCATCTCTGTTGTGAACTAAACGATAAAATCCCATGTTTGGGGTTTTCCAAGGGAAAACAGAAGATAAGCACATTTAAAGGTCTTTAAATTTGGTAAATATTTCCAATCTTTTCATATTTTACATCCATAATTCCTGATTTACCTCTGACTTGGTTAGTGAACACAACACTGGTATCCTCTTTTATTTTTCTCTTTCAGATACTGATTTCCGAGTTTAATTTTGTTTTGTTTTGTATTCTTATTACTTACTCAAAAGTGCACATATTAATCCCATTTTTCATGTGTTGTACATTTCCAAATTAATAGGAAAATTAGGGTAGAGCATTAAGTCTCCAACTATTTCAAGGAGCATTCCATGTTTTTAATAATCTCCATACTACATGGCAATCATTTAACAAATGTACGCATCATTAATCAATCAGTTATAAAATATTTGTTGAACATTTAGTATGTTCCAAACTCTAGACTTTGCACTAAGCCTATAGTGTGCAATGTGACAGAGCAGGTATCTACTCATACAGGACATGGAAGCCTTTCCTTTAGATGTGTTTTATAATAAGATTTCATTCACCAAAAGAAATCGTGTCTCTTTATCAAACACAGGCATTCTACCATTCTCTCAAGAAAGTGACTTGCTGGATATTTACTACAATCATTACTTTACTTGTGAAGATTAGGCAAATAAATGTAATTTGAGTATTTGGAAAGAAAAACTGAAGTATCTCCAGAAGTAATTTCTCCTACTCCCAGTGAGCGAAAAGAAAGTTGAAATCAATCAGAAGGTATTATCATTGGTCTGTGTTCTAATGTTCTTTTGTTACCATGTTTACCTCTATTCATGCTAGTAAATAAAAATAAGCATATTAGACAACTAATTACAAAATATAGTCACCTAAAGAGAATGAAACAACAAACACTGTGTTTTTAGCACATATATATTATACAGCTTTAGACATTACATTTTAAGCATGTCCTTGGTAAATTAAAGTATTCCAAGAAAAATTGGTACTAGGATTTACAGATGATTGTATTTATGATTACATGAATGTTTCTGTTAATTTAATTTTGAACTATTCAAGTTTTCTCTATG